>NC_025997.2:120535449-120652949 GCF_000442705.2 Elaeis guineensis
CAGACTCTTCGACGATGATCAGATTGCGGCGATCTACTATCCGCACAAAGGTATTGTGTTCTGAACATATTATAGTAAAGTATTTACTATTCAAATTCGAATTTTAAATTTAAATACATGCATGCTATATATTATATTTAAATCTTAGTGTAGGATAAATTCTTATTAATTAATTAGATTAATTAATAATTTTTACTGTAAAATAGTAATTTTGAAAAAGTTTTAAAATTATCATTTTACCCCTGCACTGAATTTTTCCCACAAATGGTATCAGAGTGGGTTCTTAGATATAATATATATATTTGCATGCGTAGATTAAGTTGTAATCTAAAAGTTTAAATTTAAAATTTAAATTTTAAATTTTAAATTTTGAAAGTTGTTCGAAATTTAAAATTAAAATTTTGAAATTTAAAATTTAAAATTTAAATTTTGAAATTTGAAATTCAAAATTTGAAATTCAAAATTCAAAATTCAAAAATTTAAAATTCAAAATTTGAAATTTGAAATTTGAAATTTGGTTGAAATTTTAAATTTAAAATTCAAAATTTAAAATTCAAAAATTTAAAATTTGAAATTTGAAAATCAAAATTTAAAATTTAAAATTTAAATTTTGAAATTTAAATTTGAAATTGGTATATTTAGATATACTTGATCCAAGTGGTAAGTAATCGAATTGGATTGATTGCCATGGCTGTCCGGTCATAGGAGAAAAGTAGGGTTTAAAGGCCCTCTCTTCCCATTCGATAGGGTCTCCTATGGCGGTAGGGGTGCCGATGCGATTATATCCCATGCAGATGAAGCAGCGAAAAGAATATTCATGATTATTTTGATTGAGTTATTTTCAGTTATGTAATTAGCAATAGGATTGCTATTTATGAAATGTGCTGATATATTTGTGTAATAAGTCAACATATTTGGTGAATAGAAAATAAAATCTTTCAAATTTGAAAATTATTTTTGAAATGCCAAATCCTGACCCATCAGTCCAAATACTTAATTAAAAGAATTAAGTGTTGTCTAGTAGGTCTAGAATTGTGAATTAAGACCTAAGACAATTGCATAAACTTGTGGGTCAATGGGTTAGATGGATTAGGTCCATAATTGAGTTAGACCTAAGGTTAGCTTAAAGAAATGGACTAAATTAGAGTAATTGGTCAAATCTAATCAAAAGTTGAATTAGATTAGGTCAAGGATACTCTAGACTCAACTCCAATAGTTGTAGTTGAATGGGTCCATGTCTTTAACTAGACCAAGATGGACTTAATTCATGGCTACGCGGTGGAACCCTATTTACTAAGTTGATCAAATTAAAACTAATGAACCGGTTGGTGTCTAAGGTAAGTTTGGCAGTTTGATCAGTGGTTTTTAAGCGGAAGCTACTTGCAGTGATTCGATCTCTGACGAGTTAATGGCTTATCCCCACCACTGATCTCACTTACCTGGCCAACCTGATGAATTAGGTTTTGATTAGATCACTTGGTGATTAGGGCTCACCCTTGTCATTAGGTAAATCAGTTTGACTGATTTAGGTGCTCTTAATGCTAGCTTTAAGTAAATTTTTTTTAATATGACTTGGTGAAGTCAGTAGGAGGATTGAAATTGGCTGGATATTTTCTTCTCATCTATTTTTTAATAAAATTCTCAAAAAAAAAAATATTAGGTCCTAAAAATGATTAAGTTATATTGATAACTAAGTCATAGCCTCCCATTAAGTGAGTGATGATGAGTCCATTAGTTTAATAATCATTAGAGGCCCAAAGGCCTGGTGCTTATTGACTAATGGAATTATCATTCATAGTATGATAATTTGGTTTGAGTCTTTCTGATGGTGGTTAGGTTGGCCGACCAAAGTCGGGCTTGATCATTTATTGATCCGATTCATCAAATCAAATCATGTTAATGGTTGGACCTAACCAGATTTTTTCAGTAGAGTCCAAAGCCTACTGATTAGGTTCTGGGGCAAAATTAATTACTAAAAGTTGTTTAGAGAAACAACTGGTTATGAACCTACCCATAGATGCATATGGGTTGACCAACCAAAGTTGGACTCGTATGTAGTCTATGTAGATTCTAGTACCCATTAAGGAATTAAAGTAATTCTTCGAATTGGAGGTTGAGGCTATCAATTCATAAAAATACTGAAAAAAATTTTAGACTAAAGTCCAAGTCTTTAGTATTAATAATTTATGTACTAATATAGATCTGATTTTTCTTTATATAGCTATGGCCACTACCCTATCGCTCCGGTCATTATTAGATAATGACAAGCTCATGGGACCTAATTTCGATAGCTGGTATCGAAAATTAAAAATCATCCTTGAGCATGAGCGGATCCTTTATGTAGTAATAGATCCGGCACCTGAGGAGCCAGCCCTGAATGCTAGAGGGACGGTTCGAGACACTTACCAGAAGTGGCTCAACGACCGTACCAACATCCGGTGCATAATGCTGGCGGCAATGAATGATGAGTTCAATCGCAGGTTCGAGAACGCCCAGCCACAGGAGATGCTTCAAATGTTGAATGACTCTTTTGGCACGTCTGACGACGTTGAAAGGCACAAAACTAGTTGTGCCATTTTCAATGCTCGAATGAGGGATGGAGCCTCAGTCACTGATCATGTACTGTACATGATCGAAATGATTGAGTGCCTAAGTAAACTAGGTTTTTCCTTGCACAAGCAGCTCGGTAAGGATGCGATCCTTAATTCTCTGCCCAAGTCCTTCCTTCCCTTCCTTACTCATTTTCGAATGACAAAGCCTGCAGTAAACTACCACGGCTTGTTTGGGTTGCTGCAGAACTTTGAGAAGGATCACCAGCTCTATAAGAAGTCGGTGAATATTGTGGGAGGGTCTTCTTCTGGTCGTCGACCCTTTAAGAAAGGAAAGAAGAACAAGAAGAAGAAGAATAAGAAGGTGCAGCTGCATGCTGGGACGTCTGCACAGGGTTAGACCAAGAAGTGCATGCCCGACCAGATTCAAGCGGAGTGCTTCTTTTGCAAAAAGCAGGGGCACTGGACGAGGAACTGTCCTCTATACATTGCCTCACTGGATCCCAACAGGCCAAAGAAGAAGCAAGATACTTATATGATAACACCTTGCAACTTTTCCATTTGTGATACTACTGCCTGGGTATTGGATACTGAAAGCCCTTATCATATTTGCAATTCGATGCAGGATCTGCAGGTCAGTAGGAGATTTGATGAAGGCGAGAGGTTTCTGAACTTTGGAGATGGAAGCAAAGTTCCAATTCTAGCATTAGGAATCATGAACCTTGTAATCAATTCTCGAAATATAATTCTGAGTGAATATCACTATTGTCCAAGCTTTTTATTAAATATTATTTCAGTAGGCCTTTTGGTCATGAACGGTTATCAATTTTTAATAAAAGGAAACGTTTGCAATATCATTTTGAATGGTGTTATAATATTTATTGGACAACTTTATAATGAAATTTACTTTCTATCCCAACCTGTTAATATGGTTCAAACCTTCGGTAAATACCCTAGAATAGATAATATGTCAGAAGTCTACCTTTGGCACTGTAGGCTAGGTCATATCAATAAGAACAGGATAAACAGGTTGGCTCAAGAAGGAATTTTTGAAGTAGGTGATTGTGAATCACTTCCAACCTGTGAGTCCTGTCTTCTTGATAAAATGACCAAGTCACCTTTTACTGAAAAAGATGAGCGAGCCAGTGAACTCTTGGGTCTGGTACATTCTGATGTATGTGGACCCATGAGCACAAGTACAAGAGGTAGATATTTCTACTTCATAACCTTCACAAACGACCTATCGAGGTATGGGTATGTCTATTTAATGAAGCATAAGTCGGAGTCATTTGAAATGTTCAAACTATTCCGAAATGAGGTAGAAAAACAAACTGAAAAGTGTATTAAAACTCTTCAATCTGATCGAGGAGGTGAATACCTATCCAATGAGTTTCTGACATATCTTGGAGAGAATGGAAATCTCTCTCAATGGACTCCTCCTGGAACACCACAGCATAATGGTGTATCTGAAAGGAGGAATCGGACCTTGTTGGATATGGTTCGATCCATGATGGGGTTTGCTGGTCTGTCGATCTCTCTCTAGGGATATGCGCTCAAATCGGCTTGTTACCTTCTAAATAGAGTTCCGAGTAAGTCTGTAACCAAAATGCCATATGAGATATGGATAGGACGTAAGCCAGTACTCTCGCACCTTAGGGTTTGGGGGTGTCCGGCTTATGTTAAATGTTTAATTATGGACAAGCTAGGACCTAGGTCTGACAAGTGTAATTTTATAGGATACCTAAAAGAGACCAAAGGATATTATTTCTACCTGACTGATGAGCAAAAGGTGTTTGTCAGCCTTAAGGCAATCTTTTTGGAAAAAGAGTTTCTTGGTGAAGGGACTGTTGCCTCTAAGGTCGAACTTGACGAAGTTTGACAGGTGAAAAAATCGACACAAGTTGCTGAACCTGAATCGGATTTGATTAGATCAGATCCGGAGCCCATTGTTCAAGCACCCTTAAGGCGATCTGGTAGAGTACCACGTCAACCGGACAGATACTATGGTTTCTTGATCCGGGATGATGATCCTATCAAACTTGATGAAAACGATGAGGATCTGATCACCTACATGGATGCAATACAGAGATCCGACTCTGAGAAATGGCTAGAGGCCATGAAATTCGAAATGGAGTCCATGAAGGTCAACGATGTGTGGACATTGGTTGACCCACCCGAAGGAGTAAAATCCATAGCGTGTAAGTGGGTCTTCAAGAGAAAGAGGGGTGTAGACGGAAAGGTGGAAACCTATAAAGCCCATCTGGTTGCCAAGGGATATCATCAACATTATGGTATAGACTATGACGAGATATTTTCTCCTGTGGCAATGCTCAAATCCATTCAGATTATGCTTGCGATAGCTGCCCATCTGGACTATGAAATCAGGCAGATGGATATGAAGATAGCTTTCCTAAATGGAGAGCTGGATGAAGAGGTGTATATGATATAACCTGAAGGATTCACATCCACTGATGAGTCTAAGGTGTGCAGACTACAGAGGTCCATTTATGGACTTAAGCAGGCATCCCGGAGTTGGAACATACGTTTTGATAGGACGATCAAGACGTATGGCTTCGTTAAGAATGGAGAAGAGCCTTGCATTTATAAGTGGGCTAATGGTCCAGTAGTGGTATTTTTTGTATTGTATGTAGATGATATTCTCTTAATCGAGAATGATGTCCCTGCATTACAGGGAATAAAGATTTGACTGTCGTCACAGTTCTCCATGAAGGATTTGGGAGAAGCTTCCTACATCCTAGGGATGAGGATCTATAGGGATAGATCTAAAAGATTATTTGATTTATCTCAGTCTACGTACATAGATACTATGCTGAAAAGGTTCAGCATGGAGAATTTCAAGAAAGGCTATCTACCGATAGGTCATGGAATTTTTCTCTCGAAGAGGGATTGTCCGACAACACCTCAAGAGAGAGAGCGTATGGGTAGGATTCCATATGCTTCGACAGTGGGATCTATCATGTACGTCATGACATGTATACGACCAGATGTGGCATACTCACTAGGGGTAGTGAGTAGATACCAATCTGATCCAGGGGAGAATCACTGGAAGGTTGTTAAAATCATCTTGAAGTATTTAAGAAATACTAAGGACCAGTGACTTGTTTATGGTGAATCAGACTTGAGACTTATAGGATTTACAGACTCTAATTTCCAATCTGATCACGATGACAGCAAAAGTATGTCGGGATTTATTTTTATCCTTAATGGTGGGGCTATCTGCTAGAAGAGTTCCAAGCAACACACAGTGGCTGATTCAGTTTGCGAGGCGGAGTATGTCGCTGCATCAGATGCTGCCAAAGAAGCAGTGTGGCTGAGGAAATTCATCACCGAGCTCGGAGTAGCACTCTCCCTTGTTGGTCCAGTTCTGCTCTATTGTGATAGTTCTTGAGCCATTGCTCAAGCGAAGGAACCCAAGGCACACCAGTGGACGAAATATATTCTGCACCGCTACCATCTCATCCGAGAAATTATGGATCGAGGTGATGTCGACCTTTTGAAGATCGACGGAAAGGAGAACCTGGCCGACCCATTCACTAAAGTCATTGCGGTAAAGGAGTTCGACGACTACAAGTCGAAGATGGGTATTAGATACTGCACCAATTGGCTTTAGGCCAAGTGGGAGATTGTTGGGAATAATGTTCCAAAGCCAATCGTCAACCTGTTGACAGTTGTGCTCATTTTTGTATATGTACATGAATTATAAATTAATAAAAATTATTTTGATATTTTTTATCACAAAATATTTCATCTTCTAATGAACTCCTATGTTGTGGTGAAGTCCTTAGGACTATTTAGACTCGACAAAGGAGGATTTGTCGTTTAGTCCTTAAATCTGTTCGCGACCAAATGATACGTTGTTACCAAGGACGACAACATTTATCAAGCATAGATCGTTGTGTGCCATATAGGTTGGTTTTCCTCTTAACCAATGAGTGTGGAGATACTGGTATGGCATACAGGTGAGATGTAAGGGTACATCTGCACTGAACGTGACCGACTCCGGAGCAATTTCTGCTATCAAAATTTGCTCCGATGGAATATGGGTATAAATGTCCCTCTGACCTGAGACCGCCACGGTGACTTGCAAGCAACTCACTGCATTTAGGCACTGGACTATCTGAATTTTTAATTCAGTGACGGAAGGCTGCTGGGTGTAGTCAAGTACTTGACTTGTCGGTGCGTGTGTCAAGATGGGATTGACCACTCCAATTTAGGAGCTGTGTACAGTCGTATTTCAATTTAGCAAAATCTTGGCCAGGGTAGTCTTTGTGAGGAGTCACAGGACTGTTTGAGTTGAGCACGATTCGGATGATCTAATCAGGGTTGACAGTTTAACCCTGAGTCATCCTAAACACAGAGGTCAAAAGGATGAATTATACAGTAACCATATTCACGTAGATTCTGAGTGTTGCGATTGTGACTATTTGACCTATCCGATCGTCGGGTACCATTGCTAGATGGTCACTTCGATTAATACAGGAATTGGTTCCTGTGCTACCGGCTTAGGTTCGAACCTGCGGGATCACACACATTAGAGGTTTCTATCTGATCTGATGGCTGATGAAGAGTCCTAATGCTCATAGACTATGAGTCCTACATATCTGAGACTTTGTGATCGAGAATCAGGATTCTCTGATCATGAGTCCCACACATTTTGGGTACCGGGGTCAAGAGTCGCACTGATTTGGGACTCTTCGATCAGGGTTACATATCGATGAATTCTGATGCCCGATTATCCATCGAATTTGGACTCAATATTTATGAGAGATTTAGTTAGTGATTTGATCACTAATTAACTCAATTTGATTGAGTAATTATTTTTGGATCAAGTCCAATTGAATTGGATTCAGTTGGGTTTGACCCGATTAGGTTAAGAGTTGACCTAATCATCGAGATGGTTTGGTCCCTGATTTGATCAAGGGTTGGGCTTAATCAATTTTTGATTTAATTAGGATTTTATTGAGTCTAATTAAGCCTAATTAAGTTGGATTTAAATTAGTCTAATTGGGCCTAACTTATTTAGTTCAATTAGGTTGGTTTAAATAATGAAACCACCTTGACCCATTCTCCCTGCACCATCTCACTTCCACTGCGCCCATTTGAATTCACGAGAAGGAAGTTCTCATGAATTTTTTCTCACGTAAAGCCCTCCTCACGTCCTACTTTAATACACCAAATGAGTGGATAAGGATGATTGGTTGGCCATTCAAATTCAAAACAAAGTTTGAATTTGAATGAGCAACCAATCTTAGCGCCTTGACCTTATCCTCTTTTAGTGCTCCATTTATTACACAAGAAAAAATTTCTCATGAAATCACTCACGCACAAATTAAGCCATGCCCTCCTCTTCTCACACCCTTAGTGGATAGGGATAAATTGATTTCCATTTGAATTCAAAATTTGATTTGAATTCAAATGTGTAATTACTCATCTTTATCCTCTCACGTGGATAAGACATTTGACATTGTTTTAAAAGGAGGAGAAGAGTGGGGCGTGTGCAAAAAAAAATTTGGAGAGAAAATCTGGGTGTGAGGAATCCTTGTGTGCAAGGTGAAAGTCTATATCCTTCCGAGAGAAAAGGAAAGAAAAGAAAGAAAAAGTGTGCGCAGGGTTTTAGTGAGTTCTTCAGGGTTTCAGCCTGGAGTTCGGAAAGTGAGAAAGTGAGCTACGAGTGTCGTGAGCCCACCAAATTTCCAGGAGATCTTCAACATCTTCTCAAGCATGTCTGTTGATGATCCGAAGTATCTGAAGAATCGACAGATATCAATCGAAGAAGTTCGATCAGCATCGACCGTCGAAAGGGCTCTACAACGAGCTAGCACTCGTGAGGAGTCGATCAGACTGAGAGCTTCATGTGGACGATCCACAGAGGTCAGACATACTGTGTGGCTGTATCGTGATGATCAGACTCTTCCGACGATGATCAGATTACGGCGATCTACTACCCGCACAAAGGTATTGTGTTCTGAACACATTACAGTAAAGTATTTACTGTTCAAATTCAAATTTCAAATTTAAATGCATGCATGCTATATATCATATTTAAATCCTAGTGTAGAGTAAATTTTTATTAATTAATTAGATTAATTAATAATTTTTACTGTAAAATAATGATTTTGAAAAAATTTTAAAATTACTATTTTACCCCTGCACTGAATTTTCCCCACAAATTCTATCTCCTGTCTAATCCGAATGCGATCCGAATTAGAGATAAGGTGAATACAAAGAAAGAGATTTTTCGAACAAAGAAAGAAGGAGGCACCAAATTGATTTTTCTTATTTTTTCTGGAGAGTTTTTGGGCATATGAGATATCAGATCTCCTTCCCCATGCCAACTCTCAAATCTAAAATTTTTTGGATGCCCAAAAAGGTTTGTGGCGTGGTGATTGTGGCACCCTTCCTTGGATGAAAACCCTAATCCCAATTCTATTTAAAGGGGTCTTCTCCTCTTGGCATCCCATCTTTGGTTTTCTTACTGGTGTTTTTTTTTTCCAAAGCTTCTCCTCCTCTTCTTCTCTTCCCCCTCCAGATGTCCTCTTACTTTGGAGTATCCAAAGTATTTGAAGAAGAAGGAAGAAATCAGCCATCGAAATTTTTTGTAGGCTAGCACCTCCAAGGACCCTGATCTGCGTTAGTCTTCGCATGGATTTCTTGTAGATGTCAGATGACTTCGTGTGACTGCAAGCAACCTGAGGGATATCTTTTCTAAGTGTTGGATTAGCAAAAATCAAGATCTCCTTGGTTTGGTAATTGTTTCTAATCTGTCTTGATCGTATTGTTAGATCTAATAGTTAGATCTAGGATTACAGCATTGATGAGATCGATGCAAGTTTTTATGTTCAGATTTAAAATACATCATATTTCATATTTTTGTCATGGCATAGTGGTCTAGATTAGATTTTATGCATGTGATTTAGATTAAATAATTTAATCTTACTCTTCCACTGCATAAAAGTTTTAAAATTGTATGCATAGCATTACCTATGTTTCCTTCAATTGGTATCAGAGTCAGATTATTTTGATATGATTTATTATGCCTTTAGATTTGATTTTATGATATTAGATCTTATTATTTTTGATTTAGATTAGATCTAAATATGTTTATTTTTAGATCTGATTTTTATCTTGTTAGATTGGATAATCCGAGTAGCAAAGTACTCAGATTGGATAATCACTAGACTGTTCGATCATAGGAGGAAGTAAGGTCACATAATCCTCTCTTCCATTTAATGGGATGCTCTTATGGTATGTAGGGGTGCCATTATGAGGTCCTATGAAGAAAAAGTGAAAGGAGAAAAACTTACTTTCTTATAAAATCTTAGATCTTAAAACCCTATATATTGTTGTATGTGATGCAAGTTATTAAGAAATTAGTTACATCTGATCTTGATTAATCAAAATTATTTTGATTTAAAATTATAAAAATTTAGATTTAATCTAAAAAAATTTATGATTTAATGTAAAAAATTTATATAAAAAATTATTTCAAAATCTTAATCATGTTGATGCAAAAAATTAATTAAGAATTAAGTGTTAAATTGATTAGATCTAGAATTGTGAATTGAGATCTAATGACATTGCATAAAATATGGGGCATGGGTTAGCTCAAATTAGGTTTTTTTCTTTAATTAGATTAGACCTAAGATTAGAATCAAAGAATTAATTGATCATGTTGAAAAATTGATTAAGTCTAACCAAATATTGAATTAGATTAATCAGGATTTCTCTAAGATAATAGTTATAGATGGTCAACTTCATATCTTTGATGAGGTCAAATGGACCTTGATTGTGGCTTAGTGATTGAATCTGAATTATTAAGTTGGTAAAATCAAAACTAATTAACCAATTGGTGTCTAAGATAAGTTTGATATTTTGACCAGTGATTTTTAATTAGGAGCGACTTACCTGACCATTTCGATAGTGTCTCAGGGAAGCTTAGCGACCCTCCTGTTGCCCAGCTATACAACCCAAGAGGGGAGCTGAATTAGATTTTTAAAATTTTAAAGTTAATTTAGAACTATGAGGATTAAATAATAATGAGCAAGATATATGTAGAGAGTGATTTAAGCAAAGTGTAAAAATTAGATACAAGAATGCAAGAAGATAAAAAAATTTAGAAAAAAAGCAAGTAAGCACAACACAAACAAATAAGATTTATAGTGGTTCGGTGCCAACCTTGCGCCTACATCCACTCCCCAAACTCCTACTTGAAAATTCAAATCCACTAAATCATATTCAATCAAGAATACAACGTCGGTACCTCCGACTCTAGCTATCTCAAGCTAGAACACTTATTTTTCGGGTACAAACCAACCCAATACAATCCGATTCAAGGTTCGGACCAACCTTTCCAAATTTTAGAATCCTTTCAAAACTAAAGATCAAGATAAAATAGAGTATGTGAGTTAATCACACGAAAATATAAATTTAGCTCCTTTAATGAGCAAATAAAACTTTAAATACACTTTACACAATAAGAAGGAAGCTTTTGTGATTTTTCTTAAGGTGGTTGAAGACTTGATTGAGCTCTTGAGGGGTTGGTGAACTTGAATTGAAAGCTTCTTTTTCTTGAAGAGGTCTTTTTACTTAGAGCTGAAATGAATGCTTGAGTCTCTTCAATCTTACTTCTTTTTTCCTTTTTTAAGTGCCTTTATAGCTTCAATAGATGGTAGAAAAAAATTTGGACTGAAATAGAGCCGTTGGAGATCATTAAAAGAATATTAAATACTGCCAAAAAGAGCTGAAAACTAGCCATTACGAAAATTTCCATCACAGGGGGTCGACTCATAGGGTGGACCTCTGCACAGGAGTCGACCTCTGTGGCCCAGAACAGAAAATCATTGTTTTGTATCTTTAGCCTATACAGCAACAGAGGTCGACTCATAGGGTCGACCCCTTTGGGTGTGCCAGCCAAAAATAACATGTCGTTCAGCCCCTTTTGACAGGAGTTGACTTATAGGGTCGACCCAATTCTTTAAACTCAAATTTCTCTCAATATCCATCCAAAAAGTATAAAATTACCTCCAATAGATCACAAATCTTCTATTCTTGCTCTTGAGGCTTTCGAATCAGAACTTGATAAAATTATGATTTTGCCCCTGAAATACAATAAATCTTTTTTCAAGCCAAAATCATTAGTAACCCCTCAAATGTATTGTAATCATCAAAATCAATTCATGGAGCAACAATCTCTCCCTTTTTGATGATGACAAAATACTTGAGCAAAAGCAAAACATAACATATATAAAGTATTAAATAAGAATTTCAAATTTATGAAGATACATCACTTAAATATTATAGTCAATTATTTGAATAAAATGCATCATGAGTAGTTTGAAGATTAGTGTTAAGATAGCTTATTAGATTATTTTTTTTGATAAATTTGCTTTGACAATTTTGCTTATGGCTTGATTTTAGATAATTTTGCTTATTGCTCGATTTTATTTCTCTACTCTTTCTTTTTGACAACATCAATTAAGATCATTACTCTCGCTTTTTAAGAAAAAAATGAAAGAGACTCTCCTTCACTGTAGCAATCATAAAAGATATTTTAATTTGCTCATTTAGAGGATATTGCCATTCATAATATTTCATAACACATATATGAGGTATTTTTCATATCATATAATTAAGACACTTCAATTTATGCCATTCATAATATTTCATTAGCACATATATGAGGTATTTTTCATATTACATAATTAAGATATTTTAATTAATACCATTCATAAAAATCAATCCAAGGATATTCATAGAAGTTAAAAGCATATATATATATATCCAAAATATGACATAAGTGTCACAATACGTACGAGTCAAGTCAAAGTACATAGGTCATACAAAAATCATGGATAATAAAAAAAATATAACTGTCCATGAGCCAATTAGCCAACACATACAAAGGCCATAAGTAAGATCCTAGACATAAAAGGCTAACTATGCTAGATCTAATAGATGTCATGGTTAGAGGCATCAGAAGAGTCAGAGATATAATGAGGAGTCTCAGGATCAAGGCCACGGGCACGTCCTCAACCTCATCTACCTCGACCATGGGTAGAGTACCGGCACGAGCAGAAGGGCGAGAAGATCCTGGAGCCTGGGAAGCTATGGACTGTGCTAGGAGAGAAAGTTTGATGGTATCCAATTGTTCCACAGCTCTCATTATGGACCGTATCAAGGCACCAATCTGAGTAGAGACAAGTCTCACTGGAGCCCCTGATCTCTCTTCTCAAAAAATCAAATCCACCCTCCAAAACTTCTCAAAGTCTAGCCACCTCTGCAGACAGGTTGGAGACCTCTGTGATGTCCTCATGCGGCTGGGGATGGACTAAGGCTAATATCTGTCGCTGTAAATCTAGAACTCTATCCATCAGTCTCAGAACATATCCCTCAAGCTCTTCAAGTCATACGGATTGAGCTGTGAGCATCTGAAAGACAGTAGAGATATGAGGGATCAAAGTCTGATCTGAGTTAGCCTGAGATGTTGACCTCTGAGCAAAGACTGAGGTGGCAAACTACTGAGATAAAATGAAGGCAACACGCTGGGACATCAACTCAATCTGATCATCTGCAAGTCTGAACTCTGAAGGATGTACCCTGCTCTCTGACTGTGAAACTGAAGCATGCCTCCTCACTGACTCTAAGGGACTAGCCTCATGATCAGATACGAACTGAATATCAGGAGATGCTCTGTGATCACGAGGAGGGAAAGACGGTCCCTCCTCCTCTGCTCTCTCCTCAACACCCTTCGACCAACCGCCATCAGTTTTTGAGAAACCCATACGGTGCAGTGTGTGGCGGTTGATGGTGTCAGAGTGTGATAATTTGGTGACTGCCTCCCCCTCAAAACAGACTCCGAACCTCCTAAAGATCAGGGTGAGTGCCATACCATAAGGCAAGTGAGCCTTAGACCTGTTAAGGGTCTCCCTCATGACCTCAAACATCAAAGCAGGAAGGTTCAAAGGGATCTGGGTGATCACATGGTACATGATGCAAATATCCCTACCAGAGAAGAGGTCATGCCTGCCACTCCTAGGGACAAAAAGTTTGATAACCATGTGATGCAAAAGCCTCATTTCTACTGAAAGAATTTTTGCTTCTAATTTATTCAAGTTTCTAGTAAATGCTCTTCCTAAAATAGCACTTAATCCTTCTTCTTTGATTGGGAGTTCCATATGAGTATAGCCTTCACAAGGCAAGTGTAAGATTTGTCCCAAGTGCAATGGATCAAGAACTATGTTAACCCCTTTCACCCAGGATTTTACTGTTCCATTGTAGTAACTCAAATTTAAGTAGAATTTTCTGACCAAATCAACATAAGTATTTTTCTTTAATAAACAGTAAAACTCCCATCTTTAATTTTTAATCTTTGATCCAATAGAGAATCCTTCTTTTTCAAAAAACTTGAAATCTATATTTTTTTCGGGTTTCACTTTTTGATTGGAGAGAGGTACCTTGCTTGGACTGAGTGGAGACTATGAAGAAGTTGGAGCAGGATCTGAAACTGGAGTTGGAGCAGAAGAGGGCTCGACAGCCATTCTTTTTCTGCGCACATCTTCCTCTAACCCTCGAACAGATTTTTTTCTCTAACCCGAGGATTAAAGTTAATTTAGAACTACAAGGATTAAATAACAATGAGCAGGATATATGTAGAGAGTGATTTAAGCAAGGTATAAAAATTAGATGTAAGAATGCAAGAAGATAAAAAAATTTAGAAAAAAAGCAAGTAAGCACAACACAAACAAACAAGATTTATAGTTGTTCGGTGTCAATCTTGCACCTATATCCACTCCCCAAGCTCTTACTTGAAAATTCAAATCCACTAAACCATATTCAATCAAGAATATAACGTCGGTACCTCCGACTCTAGCTATCTCAAGCTAGAACATTTATTTTTCGAATACAATCCAATCCAATACAATTTGATTCAAGGTTTGGACTAACTTTTTCAAGTTTTGGAATTCTTCCAAAACTAAAGATCAAGACAAAACATAGTATGTGAGTTAATCACACGAAAATATAAATTTAGCTCTTTTAATGAGCAAATAAAATTTTAAATACACTTTACACAATAAGAAGGAAGCTTTTGTGATTTTTCTTAAGATGGTTGAAGACTTGAATGAGCTCTTGAAGGGTTGGTGGACTTGAATTGAAATTTTTTTTTTTTTGAAGAGGTCTTTTTACTTAGGGCTGAAATGAATGCTTGAGTCTCTTCAATCTTACTTTTTTTTTCCTCCTTTAAGTGCCTTTATAGCTTCAATAGATGGTAGAGAGAAATTTGGACTGAAATAGAGTCATTGAAGATTATTAAAAGAGCATTAAATACTGTCAAAAAGAGCTGAAAATTAGCCGTTATGGAAGTTTCTGTCATAGGGGATAACTCATGGGGTCGACCTCTGCACAGGAGTCGACTCATGGGTTCGATCTCTGTGGTCCAGAACAGAAAATCACTATTCTGTATCTTTGGCCTGCACAGCAACAGAGGTCGACTCATAAAGTCGATCCCTTTGGGTGTGCTAGCCAAAAACAGCGTGCCGTTCAGTCCCTTTTGACAGGAGTCGACTCATAGGGTCGATCCAATTCTTTAAACTCGAATTTCTCTCAACATATCCATCCAAAAAGTATGAAATTACCTTCAATAGATCACAAATCTTCTGTTCTTGCTTTTGAGGCTTTCAAATCAAAACTTGATAAAATTATGATTTTGCCCCTGAAATACAATAAATCTTTTTTCAAGCCAAAATCATTAATAACCCCTCAAATGTATTGTAATCATCAAAATCAATTCATAGAGCAACACCTCCCACTAATATCACTTATCTGATCAATTTGATGAATTAGATTTTGATTAGATCGCTAAGTGATTCGAGTTAGCCCATGCCATTAAAGTTGATCAGTGTGACTAATCTAGGTGCCATTTCAATCAGCATGACCCTAAGTCCATTCAATGACTTAGTGAAGTCAGTGGAAGGATTATGGTTTGCTGATTGATCTCTTCTTTTTTAAAAAAAAAATTAATTAAATTTGTTAAATTATTAGGTCTCTAAAATGAGTTGGTTATGATGATAATTAGATCATAGTCTTTCATTAAGATGCATGGTAATGGATCCATTATTTCTGATTGATATTGCAGGCACCATCTGTCTGGTTTCTCTCTGATGATGGAATTATCATTTATCATATGATGACTCTGTTATACTATCTGATGAATGGTTGGGTTGATCGAGCCATCTTCGAGCCCAATCATTCATTAGTTAGAATCATTGAGTAAGTTCATGTTAATAGTTTGATCTAACTGAGACTTTCAGTGGAGGTCCATTGCCTACTGAAATAAAATCTGGGGCTAAATTAATTACTAAAAATTATTTGAAGAAATAATTGATTGAGAATCTATCCATAGATACATATAAATTGATCGAGCCATCATCGGGCCTGTATGTAGTCTGTGTGGATTCTAGTGTCTGCTAAGAAATGAAAGTAATTCTTCGAATTAGAGATAGAGGCTATCAATTCGTATCAAATAGTGAAAGGACCTTTAGACTAAAGTCCATATCTTTAAGATTAATAAATTCATATACTGATTAGATTTTGATTTTTTCTTGTGTATGCAGATATGGCCTCAAACTTGTTGCTCTGATCACTGTTGGATAGTGAGAAATTGATCGGACCAAATTTTGATAAGTGATATCGAAAGCTCAAGATTGTCTCGAAGTATGAGTGGATCCTATATGTGATTACGGATCTGACACCTGAAGAGCCTGCTCTCAATGCCCAAGGCACGATTTGAGACACTTATTTGAAGTGACTCAATGACTGCACCACGGTTCATTGCATCATGCGGATCTTCATGAACAACGAGTTCAGTCAGAAATTCGATGAAGCTCAGTCAGAGAAAATACTCTAAATGTTAAGAGAATCTTTTGGTACTCTCGACGATGTTGAGCGGTACAAGACTAGTTGCACCATTTTTAATACTCGAATGAGAGAGGAAGCATCTGTTATCGATCATATATTGTACATGATCGAGTAGATCGAGAAACTAAAATGCTTAGTTTCTCTTTGCATGAACAGCTGAGGAAGGATGTGATTCTGAACTCTCTACCCAAGTCCTACCTATCAATTTTTAGTCATTTTAGAATGACAAAGCCTATAATTAACTACCACGGTCTGTTGGGGCTACTACAGACTTTTGAGAAGGATCACCAGCTCCACACGGAGATGGTGAATTTAGTTAGAGGATCTTCTTCAGATAGTCATCATCCCTTTAAGAAAGAAAAAAAGAAGAATAATAAGAAGATGCAAGATGTTGGGAGTCAGTCTCAGAAACCCAAGTTCAAGGTTGATCAAAGTTAGGTGGAGTACTTCTTTTGCAAGAAGTAGAGTCACTGGAAGAAGAACTATCCTCAGTATATAGCTTTTCTTGATCCGAACAGGCTAAAGAAGAAGAAGCAATCGATTACTGGACAAGATACTTATGTGATAACACCTTGTAACTTCTCTCTTTTTGATATAATAACCTGGGTATTGAATACCGGTAGCCTTATTAATATTTACAATTCGTTGCAGGATCTTCAGATCAGTAGGAGATTTGGAGATGGTGAGAGATTTCTGAACGTTGAAGATGAAAGATCAGTTCCAGTTCTAGCTTTAGGAATTATCAAGCTGGTATTCGAGTCTCAATATATTGTTCTAAATGGATGTTATTACTGTCCCAATTTTCTTTTGAACATTATTTCTGTAGATCTTTTGGTCAAGTCTAATTATGAAATATCAATAAAAAAAATTTTATGATATTATTTTAAATGGTGTTACAACATTACATGGACAGTTAAATAATGGTATCTATATTGTATCTAGACCTAATGTAATATACATTTCAAATAAACACCCTAGAATAGATGGTGTCACAGATGCCTACCATTGACATTGTAAGCTAGGTCATATCAATAAGAATAGGATGAATAGGTTAGCTCAAAAAGAGATTCTTAATAAAGACGATTATGAATCGTTATCTATCTGTGAGTCTTGTTTACTTGGAAAGATGACCAAGTCACCTTTTACTGAAAAAGATGAACAAGCTATTGGAATTTCTATGTTCGGGCATGCATGTATGTTTCAAAATTTTATTTTTTAAATATCACAGCAAAATAGAAGATTAAAATTTTTTTTAATCTATATCATGCATGCATGAAACATAAACCACAAAGATCTACTTCATATGCTAAAATTGTACATATGCTGAAATTTAATATGTGATCAAATCACATACCTATTTCGTAATTTCTTTCTTCAAATCTGAATCTGTAAGAGAAGAGATTTTTTCTTAATCATGCAAGTATTCGACCTCTACAGGCATCCACTCAAGATCAACCTAGAACAACCCTCTTTAAGTTGATTTTTTTTTCTCCAAAAAAAATTAGCCTACGAATCTGAACGAAGCCTGGATCGCAATCAACTCTTTGATCTTTTTCTTGATCTTCTTCTTCTCTTCTTCTCTTGCCTTTCCCTCCTCAATTTATGCTGCTACCAAGAAGAAAAGCCAGCACACAAGGGACGCCCAAAGCCCTTGTGGGCGTGATAATGAAGGACGCCCAAAGGTGGTGGGATGTTGAAGCACCAAGGGAAAGAGAGGGAGAGAGGGAGAGAGGGCGTGGGGCACTTCTAAGGGGTGTGTGGGCTGTTGGTTGTGATTTCTAGGGACCTTAGGGGAGGTCCCTTTAAATAGATATAAGGATTGAATCTTATTCAATCTCAAATACAAGTCCTACTTACATTAGAAATCCTTATAACTTAAGTTATTCAACTTACTTTAGGAAACCTATTAGGTGCTAACTCTTAGAGCCGTTGCACCCATTAAATCACACCCCAAAATGCACCTAAGGGATGCTTCATATAGGATCCATAAGCCCTTTAAAGGTGGGACATGCCCAACTTGATCCAATCAAGTGGCGCCCCAACTTAACTATCAAGAAAATTAATTCGGGACTTGCATCCTTAATTTAATTGATCCAAAATCTTAGACACCCAACAATTAGAGTTCAATGAATCTAATTCATTTAGATTATTAACAGGTAAATAAGTTTGAATTATCTTATTAAATAAGAAAATCAAACATGAAGAGAAAATTAGATCCAACCATGTGCTAGCCAGGTTATCATGAACCCAATCGAATTTCTCTAAATTCAATTGATACTTCATAAGCTCAATTGCTTATTCCAGATCTAATCTCTTTATTGTGTGACCCCATAGATTCAATTCTATCTGGTAGTGAGATATACAATGATCTCTATTAAAGTATCATTGAAACTCTTTTCAATGGGTCAGAACAATTTTACTCTAACTCATCAACGATTGTCGATCCTAAATAGCCTTAGTGAGCTCTCATAATCCATCAGTGACACCTAGTAGTATGTAGTGGTAACTTAGTAGAACCAAAATAGAATCTTAAGATGTAGTTAACGTGTGATTCAGTTCCTCTATTATGAGTTCCAACTAGATGGCAAGTTATAGATAAATCATCAAAACTCAATTTTGGTCATATGATAGATCCGATCAGCTCAAGTCTAATTGTGATTTTTATGAAAATTTCTTTCCATCAATCATACTACTGTGGCTACAGACTCTCAAACTTAGCCTCTTAATTCTCATAGGACTACTCCTTTCTATCAAGGTTGATAGATCCCATATTGATGCACACTCTACTCCTACAGTGAACCAACTATTGCTAACATCCACTATAAGGACTCATTGAGATCCAATTTATGTATCGGTCAAACTCTAACAACCTTACTACGAATAGTAGTACCATCTCAGATCAAAAGATCATTCACATAACTACAGCATCGAGATAATCACTGACGATCGAATAAAAATTCAAGTGATCTCTCATATGGTCATGCTCAGTATTAGTTGTTCTCTAACAACTATCCATACTCGTCATCCAGTATCTCTACACTGTAGATCAGAGACTCATCTACCTCAAAAGAAGTGATCTATACACCCCTTTCTATCCAAAGCAATCACCATCCTCATGATGATTTTATGATCGAAAGTATTTAAGAATTAAATATATGTCTCTAATTCTCAACCCTTTGAGAATATGTATCGAAAGTTAATTTCATGGATGATTCAAAGGCACATCACATTTGAATAAAAAATAAATTTATCTTTTTATTGATCAAATAAATGTATAAAGTATAAAATTATGTCCTAACTTTATTATAATGTGTCAGCCATATTGGCTTCTAGGACATACATCTAACACAAGCCATTGATGTTCTGGGTCTGGTACATATTGATATATGTGGATCTGTGAACACATATGCCAGAGGAAAGTATAGCTATTTCATTACGTTTACAGATGACCTATCTAGGTATGGATATGTCTACTTGATGAAACACAAGTTTGAATCATTTGAAATGTTCAAACAATTCCATAATAAAGTAAAGAAACAAACTAAAAAAGGTATTAAAATTCTTCGGTCTGATCGAGAAGGTGAATATCTTTTCAGTGAATTTCTGACATATCTAGGAGAGAATGAGATTATCTCATAATGGACCCCTTCAGGGATACCACAGTATAATAGCATCTCAGAAAGGAAGAATCAAATCTTATTGGACATGGTTCAGTCCATGATGAGATTGCAACTCTATCGATCTTCTTTTGAAGATATACACTTGAAATAATCTGTCTTGTGCTCAATAATATTCTGAGTAAGTCAGTTAGTAAGACATCATATGAGATATGATCATGGCATAGGCCGAACTTCTCTTACTTTAAGGTCTAGGGGTGTCCGGCTTATGTTAAACGATTACAAACTGACAAACTCGATTTTAGGTCCGATAAGTGTAATTTCATATGGTACCTCAAGAAAATGAGGGAATTTTATTTTTATCTGCCTGCTAAACAAAAGATATTTGTCAGCAATAAGGCATATTTTTTGAAAAAAAAAATCTTAGTGAAGGAATAAGTGCCTCTAAAATCAAGCTTGACGAAGTTCGACAAGTAGAAGAACCGACATCAATGATTGAATCTGAATCGAATTTGATAAGATTAAATTCGGAGCCCAATATACAAATATCCTTAAGATGATTTGGTAAAGTACCACGTCAACCGGATAGACACTTAAGTTTCTTGGTCCGGGATGGAGATCTTGTTGAGCTCGATGAGAACGATGAGGATCCAATCACCTATATGGATGCGATACAGAAGTCTGACTCTGATAAATGACTTGAAGCCATAAAATCTGAAATGAAGTCCATGAAGGTCAACGATGTATGGACATTGGTTAACCCACCTGAAGAGGTTAAACCCATAGGGTGTAAATGGGTCTTCAAAAAGAAGAGGGGCGCAACAAGAAGGTGGAGACCTATAAAGCCCGTTTGGTTGTCAAAGATTACCGTCAGCATTATGGTATTGACTATGATGAGATATTTTCTCCTGCGGTAATGCTCAAATCCATTCGGATCATGTTTGTGATAGCAGCATATATAGACTATAAAGTCTGGCAAATGGATGTGAAAATAGCTTTCCTAAATAGAGAGCTGAACGAAGAGGTGTATATGATACAATCTGAAGGATTCACATCCACAAATGAGTTCAAGTGTGCAAGCTTTAGAGATCCATTTATGGATTGAAGCAAGCATCTCGAAATTGAAATATACGTTTTGATAAAATAATCAGAACGTATGGCATCGTTAGGAATGGAGAGGAACTCTGCATATATAAGTGGACTCATGGTTCAATAATTATATTTTTTGTTTTGTATGTGGATGATATTCTCTTAATCGAGAATGATGTCCCTGCATTACAAGGAATAAAAATGTGGCTGTCATTATAATTCTCCATGAAAGATCTGAGAGAAGCAGCCTACATCCTAAAGATGTGGATCTATAGGGATAGACCTAAGAAGCTGCTCGATCTCGCCTAATCCACGTACATAGATGCCATGCTGAAATGGTTTAGCATAGAAAATTTCAAAAAAGACTATCTTTCGATAGATCATAGAATTTTTCTCTTGAAGATTGATTGTCCGACAACTCCTCAAGAAAGAGAGCGTATGAGTAAAGTTTCATATGCTTCGACAGTTGGTTCTATTATGTACGCCATGACATATATGAGACCAGACGTGACATACTCACTAGGGATAGTGAGTAGATACAAGTCTGATCCAGAAGAGAATTACTGGAAGGTCGTAATGATCATTCTTAAGTATTTAAGAAATACTAAGGATAGTAGCTTGTGTATGGTGAAACTGACTTGAAACTGGTGGGGTTCATCAACTCTAGCTTTTAGTTAGATCATGATGATAGCAAGAGTGTGTTGGATTATATTTTTATCCTAAATGGTAGAGAGATCTACTAAAAAAGTTTCAAGTAGCACACTGCGGCTAACTCTGTTTGCGAAGCAGAGTATATCGCGGCATCCGATGCTATAAAGAATGTTGTATGATTACGAAAGTTTATCAACGAGCTCGGAGTGGCATCCTCCATTGATGGCCCTATCTTATTATACTGTGACAATACTGGAGCCCTCGCTCAAACCAAGGAGTCGAGGTCCCATTAATACACCAAGCATGTTCTGCATCGCTATCACCTTATCCGAGAGATCATAAATCGAAATGATGTCGACCTTCAGAAGATCGATGAAAAGGAGAACCTAGCCAATCCATTTATTAAAGCTCTCGAAATCAAGGAGTTCGATGATCACAAGTCGAAGATGGATATTCGATACTGTATCGATTGGCTTTAGTCCAAATGGAAGTTGTTGGAAAATATATCCCAAAGCCAATTATCAGCCTGTTAATGATTGTACTCATTCTTGTAAATTGTATATAAATTTTTATTAATAAAAGTTATTTGATATTTTTATTACAAATTATTCATCTTACTTTGAACTCCTATATTGTAATGAAATCTTTAGGACTATAATTAATCGACATAGGAGGATTTGTCGTTTAGTCCTTAAAATATTCGTGACCAAATGATAAACTATTAATAGGACAATAGTAATATCGAGTATAGGTCATTGTGTACTATATGAGTTGGTTGTCCTCTTAACCAAGAAGTATGGAGATACTGTTATAGCATGCAGATGAAATATAGAAGTACTTTTGCATCGAACGTGATCTTTTGTCAAGCATTCTGCTGCCAAGAGTAGCTCGTGAAGGATATGGATATAAGTATCCCTCAGATCTGAGATCACCACGGTGACTTATAAGTAACTCACTATACTTTAGTATTGGATCATTTGAGTTTTTAACTTAGTGACGGTAGGATACTGCGTGCAATCAAGTATTTATCAAGTCGGTGTGTCAGTCAAGATGGAATTGATCCCATTGAATTAGTAGAAGATATGCATCAGTGTATTTTACTTCAATAAAATTTTGATCAGGATAATCTATGTGATGGATTTGAAAGATTGAAATATAATGTAGTTGACTAAATTAGGGTTGACAGTTAAACCCTAGATCATCTTGAGTATTAGGATCAAAGGGATGAATTATACGGTAACCATACGTCAGTAGGTTCTAGAATGTTGCTTTGCAATACTTCGACCTATCCAAATGTTGGATCATCATTGCTAGATGGTTACATCTATTGGTATAGAAAGTTATTCCTATGCTACTGACTTAGATTCGAACCTATGAGGTCACACGCATTAGAAGATTTGATCAGATCTAATGCCTGAAGAGTTCAATTGGACGTGCCATTGGTGAAGAGTCCCACTGGGATTGAGACTCTAGAGGAGAGTCCTACTTAAAGAATTAATTAGTAATTAGATTACTAATTGACTCAATTTGATTGAGTAAAGAGCTTTGGATGAAGTCTAATTGAATTATATTTAGTTCGACTCAGATTGTGTTTGATATGATCAAGCTTGATTATAAGAAAATTTTGATCCTGATTCGATCAAAATTTTGACTCAGCTAATTTTTAATTAGGTTAAAAATTTATTGAGATAATTAAATTTTTAATTGAATTAGATCCATTTCTATTATTGGATTCAATCCAAATTTGATTTGGATTAGAATCAGATTAGAAATGAAGAGTTCCAGTCGACTGGGACTCTATCCTTATCTTTTACACCACACCTGAACCCATGCCCATATCTCCATGCCAAATTGAATTTGGATTGACTCTTTTGGCATCAAAGGAGTGGACCCAGTAAGGGTAGGCGGCAATGGTTGATGAGTCATAATTCTATCTCCTGCCTAATTCGAATGCGATCCGAATTAGAGATAAGGTGAATACAAGAAAAGAAATTTTTCAAACAAGGAAAGAAGGAGGCATCAAATTGATTTTTTCTTATTTTTTCTAAAGAGTTTTTGGATGTGTGAGATACCAGATCTCCTTCCCCATGCCAACTCTCAACTCTAAAATTTTTTGGATGCCCAAAAAGGTTTATGGCGTAGTGATTGTGGCGCCCTTTCTTGGATGAAAATCCTAGTCCCAATTCTATTTAAAGGGATCTCCTCCTCTTGGCATTCCATCTTTGGTTCCCTTACTGGTTTTTTTATTTTTAGAGCTTCTCCTCCTCTTCCTCTCTTCCTCCTCCAGATATCCTCTTTGAAGTGTCCAAGGTGTTTGAAGAAGACGAAAGAAATCAGCCATTGAAGTTTCTTGCAGGCTAGCACCTCCAAGGACCCTGGTCTACATCATTCTTCGTGTGAATTTTTTATAGAGGTCAGATGATTTCGTATGGCTGTGAGTGATCTGAGGGACATCTTCTCCAAGTGTTGGATCAGTCAAGATTAAGATCTTCTTGGTTTGGTAATTGTTTCTAACCTATCTTGATCATATTGTTAAATCTAATAGTTAGATCTAGGATTGCAGCATCGATGAGATCGATGCAAGTTTTTATGTTCAGATCTAAAGTGTATCATATTTTATATTTTTTTTATGGCATGATAGTCTAGATTAGATCTTATGCATATGATTTAGATTAAATAGTTTAATCTTACTCCTTCGCTGCATAAATATTTTGAAATTGCATGCATAGCACTACCTATGTTTCTTTCATTGCCTCCTCAGGTAGTTACCTTCACTTAAAAGGAAATGAAACTTATTTATTTGCATTGAAAGTCTGCCCTAATTGATAAACTCCTAGGCCGTGGGTTGTCTCTTGAGTTTATGAACTTAGAGGACCTTTAGGTTTTGCCACTCTTAGAGGGGGTTTACCTCCTTAAGTTTCAATCAGAGAAATTTTGTGATTAAATTTTAGCTAGGGGTCCTTGTTTCTTAGTTGGTCAACTTGTTGCCCTTGAGAAGTGGCATTCGAATTTCAAACCTAGTAGGGCTCGATAAGCAAGATTGCCATCTAACTAAGGATGCCAAATTTGTCTAATGAGTTGTGGAAATCTAGAAAAATACTTCAAATTGCTTCTATGGCTGGTTGACCCCTTTTTCTTGATGAATGGACATTTTTTGCTTCCTGAGCAGGAGATGCTAGCGTAATACCTGGCCCATTTGGGCCCTGGACCAAGCCCAAAGGCCCATAAATCCCACAAAAAAAAAATCGAAGAAAACTCCCGTAGGGAGTCTTCTTTCTCCCAACCAGCTCCTAATCGAAGTCGAAAAATACCTCAGGGAGGACTCAGACTCCTCTCCCTCCAGCCCTATTTAAGGAGGAGATCTCTCCCCTCCCCCTCCCATCAAAAAATTAGGAGCCAATGGTGAGGATCATCAGAATTTTGCTCGCGGAAGCCGTCACTATGCTCGCCTCTAATTTCTCATCGAAGATGTCACTGGAGCTCGAGGTAAGTCCTTCTCCTCCCTCCTCTTTTTCTTCCCCTCCTTTCCACGGTACTGTGCACCCTCGCCGGTTGTTAGGCTCATCAAAAAATTCACGAAAAGATGAGATTCTATACTGTCCTGTTCGGGCGAGCCCTTTTCTCCCCTTTTTCGGCCACCAGCGCCTCTATTTGCAGCATCTCACCCCTAGGACAGGACCCTCATCTCTCTATCCCTCTTTTCTGAAGGTCTTAGCCATCGGTGACCTATCAATGATCGAAAAATAAAAAGAAAAAGGGTGGATCCCTTGTTTTTCAAATTCTTTAAATCTCCTATCGATCGAATCTTGTCGCCGGCCATCCTTGCTCCACCACCACCTCCACCTACTGTCGAACATCCGACCATGCCGCTGTCCTTCGTCGAAGCCCAAGCCATCGAGCCCCTCCCCTCGATCCGTCCTCTGTTCGGTCGGAAAGAGAAAGAAGAAAAGAAAAGAAAAAAAAAAGAGAAAAAAAAAAAGAAAAAGAGAAAAATAGAAAAAAAAAGAATGAGAGAATTTTTTCTCTGTCCTCTCCCTCCTTTCTCTCTCTTTTCTCTCTCCTCTTCTAGCTTTCTCTCTCCAATCTCTCTCTAGATTCTCTCTCTATTTTCTCTCTCTTTATGAATTTTATCTCTCTAGGATCTTTCTACTCTCTCTCTAATTGCATCATGGATCTTAGGATAAACTTGAGATGAAAATATGATCATCTGAGATTGCTTCAAAATTCGTGTAGTAGATTGGATTTCGATCCGATCTTTATTTGAGATTTATAATATCGATCATGGTTAATTCATATTGAGTCATCCTGATATAACCTCTGATGATCTCAATCATAATTTTTTTATCTGAAAGATACAAAGATTTTCTCTCTACTTTCTCTCTCCACTCTCTCTTTAAAATTTTCTCTCTCTTCATGAATTTTTTCTCTCTAAAAGTCTTATGGACCAATGGAGGGTCCAGATACTCAGACAAATCTCGATTTTGGATAATCCTAGGAGAAGTTCTGGATTTGTATTATTAAGATCGATTATCGATAATTTCTTCATATATGATTTTTATATCTGATCAGGATCATGAAGAGATACGATTATCTACATAACATATCGAGTGAAATATCTTATTTATAAAATTTATAAATCAAAGAAGAATATTGATTTTTATACTTGAATTAGTCATCGATAAAGGCAAAAATCTCTGTATATGATCACCATTATATATACTATTTTATTGTTGGTATTGTATCATTAGTTTTGCATTGTTGAATTCGTGATCGATAATTTTGCTATGTTGAGACACTGTTATTTGTTTATATAAATTTTGAGCATGAGTATGTTATGTCAATACATATGTATCAGTGATTGATGGCATGATTATATGGGTATGACATATTTGTTTTGATTACACTGTAAAATTTAAATTGATTAGTGAAGTCAAAATATTATAATTTCATGAAAATAAAAAGAAAGAGATATATAGTTTGGATTGGTCTTGTCTTGTGGAATAGCCTGTCAGGAGCTTGTGCTTGGAATAACCTGTCAGGAGCTTATGCCTGAAACAGTCCCCATAAGTTTACGTGTGAAAGAATTTGATCTGAGAAAGATCATGAATGATTTGATCCGAGAAAGATCATGAATGATTTGATCCAAGAAAGATCATGGCCACTTTGATCCGAGAAAGATCATAAATATTTCGATCCGAGGAAGATCACAGAAATCGATCCGATAAAAGATCATCGCATGATCCTGGTAGTCCACAGCCAAAGCCAAAAAGAAAAGAATTAAAGATGATATGATAATAGAAGAGAATAGAAAGATAAGATATGAAACAATCGTTGAATAAAATTATTTTACTTATTAACATATGATGATACATCTCTTTTGACATGATAGATAATTTATGGATGTTTGTATTATTTTGGACATTGGACATTCAGATTTTATATTTTATTGCTTATCCTTATTTTTTAGATTATATTAATATATTGGTGTGATATGAGAATTCTTACTGAACTGTAAAGTTCACAACCTGCCATCTTTCTTTTCTTCTCAGAGTTACAGGATGTTCATAGTTGGCTATGGTATGGATTTGCGAGTGAGCGGATGTATAGATAGTGTCATTGATACCTGATCAGAGGATTGAAGGAATTTCAATTGTAATTATGCAAGTTTTACTAATTATTATTAGAATTAAATATTATGGATGTTAAGATTGTAATGATTTAATTTTAGTCTTGCATATTCTTTAGGGCTTGCTCTAAGGAGTGTGCGGCCATCACATATCCGACCCAGGAGTTGGGTTCGGGGCGTGACAGAATGGTATCAGAGCTTAGGTTAAGATTATTTAGAGATTATGATATAAGTGATTAGGATATGACAGAGTGGTATCAAGGCTTAGGTTATAATCATTTGGGGACTATGATACAAGTGATTAGGATATAATAGAATAGTATCAGAGTCTAGATTTAAAATCACTAGGGATTATGAAGTGATATCAAAACTTTATACATAATCAATAGGATATGACAGAGTGATATCAGAAAATATGACTGAAGTAGTATTAAAACTTTAAGATCACTAGGGACTGTGACATTTCTAGGATTATAATCAGTAGAGTATGATAGATAATATCAGAGTTTAAGATTATGATCATTAAGGATGTGATAGAATGATATTAGGGTTTAGGTTATGATCACTAAAGAATATGACTTAAGTGGTATGGATCTTAAAGTTATAATTATTCAAAATTATAATTTTAGTGATATTTGAACTTAGATTATGATCATAAAGAATATGATAGGCATAAAAGAAAAGATTCAATATTTGAAATTTTTAATCAATAGATACTATGATAAAATTTATGCATAAGTGGCATATGATGTCTATAATAGAATTGACAAGTTATATCTTGAATTTTAATTAGTAAGGTTGACCTAAGTATGAAAAGTGTTGACTCTGGAATGAAGAGGAAGATATTGATGTGTTGTATTGAGTATACTCGATGATTTTTGAATACGAAACTTATATGGGTGAAGATCATGATAACTTTTCTAATTTCAATGATAATTGTCTGAGCATTATAAATTTTAAACTTATCAAAAGAAAGTTAATTAGGATATAGTCTAAAAAAAAATTATATCAGATGAGAGAGAAATATTTTGAGTATTGAACCTATAGAAGGTCATATATGAAACTCAATTTTGATGAAGAATATATTTAAAATTTATTTTAAGAATATGAGATATACATCTTGGTGAAATTTTTGATTATTCAAAATATCATGTTGCATTGAATTTCAAGTCAAAAGTTTGCTTTTAAGTGGATCAAAGGTATTTTGATATTGTTGTTAAATTGAAGAAAAAAATTTATTTTAGTATGATATATAAGTTATGATGAAATCTTTAATAAATTATATTTTCATCTTTAGATTAGATTCTTTATATTTTTTTTCTTGTGATTATTGAAGATTGTGGACTATAATTCAAGTTAGAATTTGGATTTCTGAGTTGAATTAAAATATATTATTATTGTTAAATTTTGAATGACTTATATAAATCTTAATACATAAGGGATAAAATTTTGTCTGAATTTATTGATTAATATTAAGGATTGGGATGAAGGGAGTTTTACAAGAAATAACCAAGTTGATTCAACTTACAGAGATGTTGACTTGAGTTCTTCTAGTTTGTTCGAGTTGGAGTTAATTTTTTTTAAAAAAAAGATTGATTTGAAAATTATCTAAATGATTGTAAGATAAATCTAAAGTTAACTTCAATTAATTCTTGACATGTTGGATTCTTGAGGAGTGATGAAGCTTATGCAATAAATTCAAATATGAAAAATGGATCAAGATTTTATTTTGATGTGCTATGCCTAAGGGGCAATAAAGATAAAAAAACTTAAAATTTTATTTTAAGATCTAAATAAAAATTTAAAGGTTGAATCTATCTTTGATTTATCTAAAATATAAGGATATTATTGATCTTTGATAAATTTATATACTTTGGTAAGTTAAGATCAGAGTGCGCAGCAAAAATGTGGTGGATTAAATTGATTAAAAATATTAATTTCTTGATTCAAAAGATATTATGATGGAATACATTAGTTGTAAATAAGAAAAAATTTTATTGATAATGAAAGGATGCTATCGATTTTGACCTAATCTGATCATAGCCGGATAATTTTTGTCAGTAGATTGCTTCATTGTAGATAATGCCAAGAAATCCTAGATATCTCAAGCTTATTATTAATAGCTTGATAGTTCTGTTATTAGTTCAAACCTAGAATGTCTTGACACAGATCTCATATTTTTTCAAATTTAATAGTACTCGAACTGATATAGAAGATTGAGATTTTTTTAAGATGAAAGTCTACATATAAAATTGGTTGGAAGGTCAAAAGAAGAAAGAAATCGATGATTGTGAAGAGTGCCCGGATTCGACCTTTGTTTATTTTTCTATCATAAGCAGTCTGAGATAATTATGAATTTTGAGTGAAATGTATTGGACAAATAATTATGGTATATTAATACAAGTCTAAAATATTACTGCTTTTTGAAAAAATTGAGAAATCAAAAAAAAAATAGGGATGAATTTGAGATTTCAAATAATTTTGTTATAACAAGATCATGAGAAATAAATAATATGTAAAATATTATTGGATGTGTGAAAATGACATGATGCAAGTATTTTTTTCAAAAAAAATGGCACGAGCATCGGCAAACCCCAGCCACCATCTAAGCTTCCCTATTCGGCCGCTCCAAGCTGGCGACTGTACGAGCACCGATGACTATCCACGGTCGGGGTCGGTGAGGGGAGGTGAGGGGGGTTGGTGGTGCCGAAGCTGATGGAGGGGAGGGAAGGGGGTTTGGTGGCATTGGAGCCAAAGGAGGGGAGGTCGCCGATGCTCGCATGAAGCCACAAGGGCTCAGATTTGCCGAGGTCGGAGGAGGGAACAGGAGGGGACGGTGATGGGGCGGAGCTGTGGAGGGGGGTTTGGTGGCATTGGAGCCAGGAGAGGGGAGGGGATTTGGTGGTCGCATAGAGCTGGGTGCGGCGCAGATAGTGGGTGCAGTGCAGACAGCGGTGGGGCAGGGTCGGATTGGTGGTGTCAGAGTCAGGGGAGGGGAGGGGCGGTCGTCGGTACTCGCATGGAGCTAAGGGGGCTTGGGTTCACTAGGGCTGAGGGATGGAACAGGAGGGGACGCCGACGAGGCGGGGCCACAGAGGGGAGGGGAGGGGAGGGGGTTTGGTGGCATTGGAGTCGGGGGACGCGGCGGGGGTTGGGGGGAGACGGTGGGAGGAAGGGAAGGAAAGGAGGAAAAAAGATAAAAACAAGAAAGAAAAAAGAAAATATTTGGAGAGGGGGAGGAAAAAAGAAAAAATATTATTATTTTTTATTAATAATAATTTAAAAAATTATTTTTTAAGATATTAATTTTAAAAAAAATATTTGAAGTGGAAGAGGAAAAAAGCAAAAAAATATTATTATTTTATTATTAATAATAATTAAAGTAGAAAAAATATTAATTTTAAAATAATAATAAAAATATTATTTTTTAAAATATTATTTTAAAAATACTATTAATAATAATAACATAATATTTAAAAAAATTTATTTCAAAAAATTAATGATAAAATATTATTTTAAAAAATATTAGTTTTAAATAATAATAAATATATTATTTTTAAAATATTAATTTATTATTAATAATAATTTGAATAATAATAAAAATATAGCAACATAAGAAAAATTATTTTCATGCATCTAGCATAGATGACGATGGGGCGAGGCCACAGCGAGAGCGATGCAGATGGCCGTGACCTGGGTCTCACGCTGTGGGGGCAGGGGCAGTGGGAGGAAGAGAAAAGAAGAAAAAAATTATTCAAAAAGAGAAAAAAAATATTATTATTTTATTATTAATAATAATTTAAAATAAAAAATATTAATTTTAAAATAATAAAAAATATTATTTTTTTAAAATATTATTTTAAAAATAATATTTTTATTATTGGGACATAGGAGAATGTCATCTTTTTGAGAAAGAAAAACCTCGAGCATTTCTTGATATGGGATCAATTTCTCATCTCTTGTTTTTCAATTTCCATGAGTCGATCTTGGTGATTCAGAAGGAGAAGAAGAAGGCTCGAAAGCAGATGTGGAACACATTAATAATTGCAACCTAGAAAAGAGATGGATCTCCTGTAGGCTATACAAGAGAAGCATATCTTGATAACATATTATTTTGAAAAAAATAATTTTTAAAAATTAATTATAAAATATTATTTTAAAAATATTATTTTAAAAGTATTATTTTTTAAATAATAATAAAAATATTATTTTTAAAATATTAATTTATTATTAATAATAATTCAAATAATAATAAGAACACAGCAACATCTGAAAAATAAGACAACAATATCTGAAAAATTATTTTCGTGCATACAGCGCCAGGCAATGCGTGGATCTTTGGCTAGTATATATATATAAAATAATACTCTATGGAGGAGCGTTGGGGTGTTGCCAACTTAGCTCTTCAAATAATTTTGATCGTACCACTTGGATAGAAAAGTATTGAAAACCTCTACTAATTTAAGGAAGCCCCCTACAAAACGTAGCAATCCGAGCCTCTGCAGCTCCGCATGAGCACCAGCGAACCCTAGCCACTATCCAAGCTTTCCTATTCGGTCGCTTCAAACCTGTGACCGCACGAGCATTGGTGAACCCCAACAGTCGGGGTCGGGGAGGGGAGGTGAGGGGGATTGGTGGTGTCACAACCAGGGAGGGGTGGGGAGGGGAGGGGGTTGGTGGCGCCAGAGCTGGGGGAGGGAAGGAGCGGTCATCGGTGCTCGCACGAAGCCATGGAGGCTCAGGTTCGTTGGTGCCAAGAGAGGGGAGGGGTGGTCATCGGTGTTCGCATGGAGCCGCGGGGGTCGGGTTTGCTGGGGTCGGGGGAGGAAATAAGAGGGGATGGCGACGGGACAGGGTCACAGAGGAGAGGTGAGGGCAGGGGGATTGGTGGTGTCGGAGCCAAGGAAGAAGAGGAGGATTGGTAGTCATGCGGAGCCGGATGTGAAGTGGATGGTGGGTGCGGTGTGGACGACAGTGGGGTGGAGTTGAGTTGGTGGCGTCGGAGCCAGGGGAGGGGAGGGGCAGTCGTCGACTCTTGCACAGAGTCTTGGGGGCTCGGGTGTGCCGGGGTCGAGGGACGGAATAAGAGGGGATGACGACTAGATGGGGCCACAGAGGGGAGGGGATGGGGGTTGGTGGCGTCGGAGCTAAGGGATGCGGCAGGGGCAGGGGGTGGGGGGAGACAGCGGGAGGAAGGGAAGGGGAGGGGAAAAAAGAAAAAAAAAGAAAAGAAGAAAATATTTGGGGAGGGGTGAAAAAAATAATATTATTTTATTACTAACAATAATTGAAAATATTATTTTTCTAGGGTATTAATTTAAAAAATATGTAAAGAGAGAGGAAAAAAGAAAAAAATATTATTATTTTATTATTAATAATAATTTGAAGCAGAAGAAAAAAAATATTAATTTTAAAATAATAAAAAAATATTATTTTTTTCAAAATATTATTTTAAAAATACTATTAATAAAAATAACATATTATTTTAATAATAATAATAAATATTAATTTATTATTAATAATAATTCAAATAATAATAAGAATACAGCAATATCAAAAAAATTATTTTCATATATCCGATGCGGATGGTGATGGGGTGGGGCTGCGGTGGATGCGATGTGGATGGTCGTGACCTGATCTCATGCTTTGGGGGTGGGGGCGATGGGAGGAATGGAAAAGAAGAAAAAAAAATATTTGGGGAGAGGAAGAAAAAAAAATTATTATTATTTTATTATTAATAATAATTTGAAGTAAAAAGAAAATATTAATTATAAAATAATAATATTATTATTATTTAAAAAATAATATTTTTATGATTAATTTAAAAATACTATTTGTATAATAACATATTATTTTAAAAAATTAATTTCAAAAATTCATAATAAAATATTATTTTAAAAAAATATTATTTTTTAAAATAATAATAAAAATATTATTTTAAAAATATTAATTTATTATTAATAACAATTTGAATAATAATAAGAACACGATAAAATTTGAAAAATATGATAATAATATCTGAAAAATTATTTTCATGCATCTGGTTCCACGCAATGCACGGATCTTCGACTAATTTTTTATAAAATAATATAAAGGAACACCATAGCTAAGCCATAAAATAAATATGAGAAGAAAGAGAAAAAAAATTGAAAAAAAAAGTAGAGTGATGTTTTCGAAGGTAAGTTACACTCTAACCACACTCTATGTGGTAGCTCAAGTATTCTCAATTTCAAATAAGCCAGGCAGCTTGACAATTTGGCAAGAACTTTCTCAAAGCAATCAAAGAAGAACCGGCACGGCTCTTTTAACCGTTTGATCCAGATTAGGTACAAGCACTATCTTCCACATACATGCATGGATCTTTCCATGGGCACACCAACTTTAAAGGCCCCCACTTGCATGATGGGACACCTAAATGAGCGGACAAGATGGCTTCAGGCTATCCGATCGGACAGTCGATACAACTTTTGCATATAATTTTTTCTACATGTTTGCAAATAGATCACAACCCATTTCAAAAAAATTAATTCCCTCTATAAACAAAAGAAAACAACCCTCCAAATTAAAATAATCACCCCCCTTCCCTCCTTCCCTGGATTGGGCTCCCCTCCACATCCTCCCATGACGAGGGCGAAGCACTTCTCTAACAAGCCCTGCTCCTGCTCGAGAAAAAAACTTCAATGGAGCTAGCCTTCGCAGCAGCAAACTGGTTCAGTTCCTCTTTTCTCTTTCTGCATCTAAATCACCGAAAACCTAACCTCCAATCTTACTTCTAGGAGAAGCGAGTACTGTGGGGACACTATCTAGCCTTTCGCATGCGAGCAGCAGTGAAGCAAAGGTGCCTCCAGGTTTGATTCTTGCTGTAGATTAGTTTTCAAATTTTGCTTCTTTGGTTTCTCCGAGTTTTCTTTGGGATTGGCCTTCTTTGTTTGATTTTTTAAAAAAAGATTTTTTTAGGAGAGGAAGGAATTCCTGCGATCCAGGCCCGCAAGGGCCGAAGGTTCCAATCGGGGATCGTGGCTCTGCGTGAGATCCGAAAGCTGCAGAAGAGTTGGATGTTATGATCCAGGTGGTGTGCCCAAGGCCCAGGGGACCAAAGCTAAGGCCAAGGTCCATCATTCATGAGGGCTTCATGGAGGCTCTAGGGCTAGTTGGGCCCTAGGTTGAAAGGCTGTGGGCCTTTCGGGTTCTTGAGGTCTAGGTTATGTGGGCCTCAAGGGACCAACTCTTTATGGGCCAGGTCTGAGCCCAGGATAGGTGAGATTAGGTCGAGTCATGGGTGTACATGAGCTTGGGTTAACCTAATCTCCCATAGAGTTGGTCAAGGGAGTTTTGGGTTTGGGTCACTTGACCCGGTGTTTATATATACATATACTTGTATAGGTTTGATCAAGCCAAAGTAATAGACGACTCTTTCTCTCAAGTCTCTCTCTTTCTTCTCCCTTTCTCTCCAGCCATTCTCCATGCCCCAGGAGCAAGAAACCCTAGGGTTTCTTGCCGCCAGGTCCATAAAAGGAAAGAAAAGCAAGGAGGCGCTAGCCCCTTTCCCCTTGCAGCCGCCAGCCATTTTCTTCTCTCCCTCTCTTGCAACCATCCAAGCATCAGGTCTAGGACTTGAAATCTCTTGAGAAGAGGTTGATACAAGTCTCTCTCAGATCTGGAGTTGATATGAGGTCGTTTGAGGTGTGGGTGAGATCTCCATCAACAGATCTACAAGAAAGGCTGCAGCAGGACAGATCTATAAGGTCTGTCTCTATCTACCTTCTTCCCTATCTAGAATGTCCCGATTCAAGATCTATAAATTGGAAGACCTCGGTCCAGGCCTGATCTAGTTGGGTACCAGATCTTGAATTTTTCAGAGGTGATTTCAGAGGTATTCTTCATCTGGAACGAAAGGCTGACGAAAAAGATAGCAACCAGGCTGATTTCGTCAAGGGCCTTAGATCGAGTCCAGAAGTCTCCAGATCTATTCGTTGCTAGTTCCACTGCACCCAAGGTCTGTGGGAGGAGCCGGGATCATGCTTCAATAGTTGGTATCAGAGCCACGGTGGTGAGGAAGCGGTTCCAAGCATGAGAAGTTGAAGATCCCAAGTGCTGAAAATTTTCAGCAAGGTACCATCAAGGTATATTCTGCACTTCTTGATTTTATATTGCTTGTTTGGCTTGGATCCAGTTATGGGCAGCAATATGAAGGTCGAATTCGAGAAGTTTGATGGCAAGAAGAATTTTTTCATATGAAAAATCTGGGTGGAGGATCTTCTGGTGCAAGCAGATCTGGATCAGGCTTTGGATGAGAAGCCTGAGGGAATGACAGATAGACAGTGGACATCGTTGGAGAAGAAAGCATGCTCGGTGATCAGAGGATGTTTGGCGGATGCGGTGTTGTATTCGGTGCTGGAAGAAAAGACCCCGAAGGGCCTTTGGTCGAAGTTGCACACCATGTATATGGGGAAGAATATGTGCAACAAGCTGATGCTGAAGAAGAGGTTGTACAGTCTTCAGATGCAGGAGGGATCTGATGTGATTGGCCACATTCAGAGGTTTGACCAGTTGTGCACGGAGTTGATGAATATCGGGGTGAAGCTGGATGAGGAGGACAAGTCCCTGTTGCTTTTGTATTCGCTGCCAGGATCATATGACTCATTGGTGACTACACTGCTCTACGGTAAGGAGACTCTGGAATATGAGGACATGGTCTCGGTGCTGAGGTCAAATGAGCAAAGGAAAAAGTTGACCAGAGATCGGGCTCCTCAGGAGGGTTTGGCAGTAGGGGAGAGGACAGGTAGAGGCAGAGGCAGAAGCAAGTCTAGGGGGCGGTCCAAGTCTAGGAAGGGAAAGAAAGAGATGAAATGCTTAAAGTGCAGCGAGTTCGGGCACTTCAAGCGAGAATGTCCACTATCGAAGAGCAAGAAGGGAGAAAGAAGTGGCTCAGAATCAGTGAGTGCAGTTGCTGGGCAGCAGGTGGAGGATGATCTACTTGTGGTATCAGATGGTCACAGGCATTATATAAAGGAGTGGACACTAGACTCTGCGTGCTCACATCACTACACACCACACAGGTCTTGGTTTGTGACATACACGAAGACAGATGAGGGATCAGTGACTCTAGGCAACAATCATTCTTGCAAGGTGGCTGGGATAGGGACAGTCAGGGTGAGGATGTTTGATGGGATTGTGAGGACATTGATAAATGTAAAGCACATCCCGGAGCTGAAAAAGAATCTGATGTCACTTGGCTACTTGGAGCGCAGTGGATACAGCTTCAGCAGTAGGGCTAGAAGCGGAGTACTGAATATCTCCAATGGAGCTATGGTAGTGATGAGAGGCAGGAGGTTGGACAATAATCTCTATCACATGGAGGGATCTGTGGTGACCGGAGAGTCTGATGCAACAGCTGTAGCACAGGACCAACAGGGGGCTTACAGGATGTGGCACTACCGCCTAGGCCACATGGGTGACAAGGGACTGAGGGAGTTGAGCAGGAGAGGACTCATATCTGATCTGGAGGATGGTGCTACAGGGGAGATCTGTGAGCCTTGCCAGATGAAAAAGCAGAAGAGAGTTCAGTTCAACATCAGTACAGCCCGCAGTGCAGTCCCTCTGGAGTTAGTACACACATATGTGTGGGGATCAGTCCCAGTTTTAGCTAGGAATGGGGCCAGATACTTCATGACCCTGATTGATGATTTCTCAAGGAAACTCTGGATTTACTTCATGAGAAAGAAGTCAGAGGTCTTCACCAAGTTCAAGATCTGGAGAGCTGAGGTGGAGAAGGAGCAGGGGAGGAGCGTGAAGTGTCTGAGGTCAGACAATGACGGAGAGTACACCAGCAGAGAGTTTCAGGACTACTGTGAGGAGTGTGGGATTAGGAGATACTTCTCAATTAAGGGGACTCCACAGCAGAATGGGGTGGTCGAGAGGATGAACAGAACACTTCTGAAAAAGGCAAGATGCATGAGGCTGCAGGCAGGGCTTCCAAAGGAGTTCTGGATTGACACAGTAGACGCAGCGGGTTACTTGATCAATCGGTCACCTCACACTAGGTTGGATGGCAGGCTTCCAGAGGAGGTGTGGTCTGGGAGGACAGTTGGGCTGGGCCATCTACGGGTATTTGGATGCACGGCCTATGTGCACATTGGAGCTGGTGAGCGGAGCAAGCTAGACGCCAGATCACGCAAGGCAGTGTTTCTAGGCTATCCACGATGAGTCAAGGGATACAGGCTGTGGGATCCCTTGGAAAAGAAGGTCATCATTAGTCGGGATGTGACTTTTGATGAGGAGTCAGTCCTACAGAGGCGAGCAGGCATAGAGGAGCAGGAGGAGGTCCAGCAGGGCGCTACTGGACAGCTAACCTCTTTGATTTTGCCTCTTGCAGGTACTACTGGAGGACATGACATTCAGGTGGAGCACCTACCTAAGGTGTCTCCACAGGTGGAGAGGACTTGGATGGATGATCGAGGTGGAGAGGTCCAGCAGGAGCGAGCTGGACCGAGGACTGATATCGGTGTTGCCCTACACAAGCTCAAGAGGACCATCAAGCAACCGAACTGATATGGCTTCGAGGAGATGCTGTCATATGCCCTGGTGACAGCGAATGGAGATCCATATACATACCAGGAGGCTATTGAGAACCAGGACAGAGAGCGGTGGATCCAGGCGATGTCCGAGGAGATGCAGTCTCTCCATCAGAACTAGACATGACGATTGGTGCAGTTGCCACAGGGGAAGAGGCCCATTGGCTGCAAATGGGTTTACAGTCGCAAGGACAGAGTGGAGCTGGTTGAGGCCTTGGAATACCAAGATGGAGATTGTTATGATCCAAGTGGTGTACCCAAGGCCCAAGGGACCAAGGCTAAGGCCAAGGTCCATCATTCATGAGGGCTTCATGGAGGCTCTAGGGCTTGTTGGGCCCTAGGTTGAAAGGCTGTGGACTTTTCGGGTTTTTGAGGTCTAGGTTATGTGGGCCTCAAGGGACCAACTCTTTATGGGTCAGGTCTGGGCCCAGGATAGGTAAGATTAGGTCAAGTCATGGGTGTATATGGGCTTGGGTTAACCTAATCTCTCATAGAGTTGGTCAAGGGAGTTTTGGATTTGGGTCACTTGACCTGGTGTTTATATGTACATGTACTTGTATAGGTTTGATCAAGCCAAAGTAATAGACGACTCTTTTTCCCAAGTCTCTCTCTCTCTTCTCCCTTTCTCTCCAGCCATTCTCCATGCCCCAGGAGCAAGAAACCCTAGGATTTCTTGCCGTCAGGTCCATAAAAGGAAAGAAAAGCAAGGAGGCGCTAGCCCCTTCCCCCTTGCAGCCACCAGCCATTTTCTTCTCTCCCTCTCTTGTAGCCACCCAAGCATCAGGTCTAGGATATAAAATCTCTTGAGAAGAGGTTGATACAAGTCTCTCTCAGATCTGGAGTTGATCTGAGGTCATTTGAGGCGTGGGTGAGATCTCCATCAACAGATCTACAAGAAAGGCTGCAGCAGGACAGATCTACAAGGTCTGTCTCCATCTACCTTCTTCCCTATCTAAAATGCTCTGATTCAAGATCTACAAATTGGAAGACCTCGGTCTAGGCCTGATCTGATTGGGTACCAGATCTTGAATTTTTTAGAGGTGATTTCAGAGGCGTTCTTCATCTGGAACGAAAGGCTGATGAAGAAGACAGCAACCAGGCTGATTTCGTCAAGGGCCTTAGATCGAGTCCAGAAGTCTCCAGATCTGTTCGTTACTGGTTCTGCTGCACCCAAGGTCCGTGGGAGGAGCCAAGATCGTGCTCCAACATTGGATGCTGCTGATCACCACCGCACCTTTCATCAGACTTGTTAGTACTTGCCACTAAATCACTTCTTTTTACCTTGTAGAATTACTAGGTATTTGGTTAAATTTGCGAAATTGTGGTCGTAGGAATCGTACTTCTAGCTTCTGGATCGATAGTTAGGGTAGGGATGGTAGAACTTGTACTCTGGAGTGGTATGTGAGTTTAGGTATATGTTGATATGGATTCTGTAGTTGATAAGCTGATAGTGTGGTTTTGAAGATTTGGGTGGTTCTCTATGTTATCTTGCTCATTTGCTTTCTTTTCGGACTATAAGTTGGGGTTTATGGAGAATTGGAGTGCTTGTCTGCTTTGCTTCTATTAATATTTGTGAAAATTCCTAGGTGAAGGAGATTACTAACTTCTATTCAAGAGATGTGTCCCATTGGATGGCGGAAGCTCTGGTTGCAATTCAAGAGGTGATCCTCCCCTTTGTGTGATCTAGTAATGCTATAATGCAGTGTACTATAAAATCTTATAACATGTATGCATGTACATCTATGTGATACAAATATACTTCATTTCTATTTTATAAAACAAAAGTATGTTAGACATTTGAATAGCATCAAATACAATCCACCTTCAAAGTCTTTGATGCATTATACCATTCACCCGTCAAATTCTTGTAGGTCATTTTCTTGCATAATATCATTTAATATTTTAAACTTTTACAGACACTTAGGTGGTAGTCCACTTATGGTGTGTGAAAAACTAGCTGAACCATGAACCTGACCTAAGTACATCTTCTTGTTTGGGTTTGAATCACTTTTTCTAAAATCTAATTTGGCATCGATTTGGGAATCCCTCTCGCACCCACCCACACACACACAAAATCCACACCGAGCATTGGATCAAGAACCACACCCTAGACATCTCCCCCCATGCCCTCCCTCCCTCCATGGGGAAGAGATGACTCCATGTCATAAAAGAGGGCACTCTAGGGCATAGCTATAGGTTCCCCCTCTCCCTTCTCTCCTATCATCCCTAGGTCCCTATCTTTTACCCCACCAAGAAGGAGTTCATCTACAAGATCCATCTCCAGATTGAACCCTTTGGCATCTGTTACATCGTGCCCTACAAGTCCATCTCCAGATTGAACCCCCCCACCCCCACACGCGCCCCCCACCACCCCCACATGCAAAGCCCAGGATAATTGTAGGTAGTTTTAGTATGGCCAGTTCCTTGGAGGACCACCTTAGCAAGAAGAAGAAGCAAAAGGTCATGATTGAGGGTGATCATTTGGATCTTTGCCAGCTCTTCACTATTATGAAGTAGTATTGAGATTATGACAAGGTCTGCAAGAAGTGATGGGGAGCCTATGACAAGGTTTGCAAGGTCATCTAATTAAGAATCTCTTCTAAGCCTATGAACCCTAGGTCTTCATCTAGTTTTCTTTCTCATGGTTGGTTGGTGATCTTCTTCATCTTCTTGGTGGGTAACGGCCATGAAGTTGCACTTCTTTCTCTCATTTTTTTTTCTTCACACTGTATTTTGTTCTTTTTCTTAGTAATTTAATAGAAACCTACAAAGCCCATTTAGCCTAACCCATTTGGTAGAAGCCCATTTAGCCTAGCAACATGATGAATTGAATCGAATTTTACAGGTTGGTTTGTACCAAGTTTCACATATGGTTGTTTCGGTTTCTTTTTGATTTTAGAAAACTAATTCAAGTTAGTTTGGTTTCAAGAATTACCCTAAATCAACTCGACCTTAATATGCATATTCCTAATAAAATTTACATGCATATGAAAAGTCCATGCTTGGCTATGCTAATCAAATCAAAGCATTATAGCTTAACTAAACTGACACATTTTTAATATAAAAAACTAGTTATTGTTGTCCAATTCACAAATGGTATTTACCATGTTTAGGGTTTTATTTTCTTACTCTTTACAACAATTTCGATAATTAAACAATTTCAAAACCAAGCTGAGTGCATTTGACCAAGTTCGTTCCAAACACTTCCATTTCTATTTGTTCTTTTGCTTCGACTGTTTAGAGGGAGACTAGCATGCCAAAAAAATTTGTTGGCGAGCGAAGAGTGGTGACAAGTCTGATGGCTAGGCCAAGTAGATGGATGAGTGTGCCACGAGCATTGCATTAGTAGAAAAGAGGATAATCGAATGGAAAATGATTTGGATAGTGTAGGTCCAACTGCCTTGATATTCAAGGATTTTCACTATCATCATATTGCCTGTTTGAAGGTAGATAAATAGAGTTGATATGGTTTAGTCGGAGCTATGGTTGAAGAATTACATTACTCCTAAGATAGAGTCTTACTGGTAGTTTAAACGTAAGATAAAGTAAAGATAATGAGAATAAATTAAAAATAAATTGGCTTGATTGCTGTATCAAAGGATTGTTCTTTTAGCATTGTAATATTTTTATAAAATGATCCTTATTAACCATCTTGACACCTATCCTTGCCATTGCATACCACATGGGCACTACTGCCCAGAGTAGTAGGTAATGCTACCACTCCACTCATATCCGAGGTAGTGGTAAGATGAGTGCCATTAATTAGCAATATTTTTAAATCGACCTGGACCAACTGACTGGTTAAATCGAAATTTAGTCACTTATTTTGTCTATTTCAAATGATATTTTAAAAATAGTCGAAACTCGATCAATTAGATCGATTGTCGGTTTGGTTCTCACATTTTTTTTTGAGCTTACAAGTTCTTGCAGGACCACTCCGCTTGCCTCTCATGTCATATCCCTCTCTTCATCCCTTGTGATGCCTCCTTTATGGACATCGTCTCCAAGGTTGCCATAGTCGTCAAGATGGCTACCTTCAACAATACCACCATCATCCATTGCAACACCTCCCCTGCCCATCAGACTGTCATTGTCCACTTTATCAAGTCCTATTACATCTTCTTCATCATCGATCTTGCATTCCTCTCTCACTCTAACGCATCGCATACCTCACCGATTTCAACTCTGCCCGCTATGGATTGGTCACTAAGTCTGACACCACAAAGTCGAGAGTTTCTCATTTGAAAATCACTAGAGTCCTAATTTTTATCCCCTTCCACTCTCCTCTTGATCGAGTTGTAATAAATTGCTCCATCCATCTCCCTCAAATTCAGTGAGTGCAAGGTGTCCTTTGACTTCCTTGTCGATGATAACTCTGATGATGATGATGGTAGCCTCTTCTTCTGATTGACCCTTGATTTTGTCCTCTTGAATGGCAATGAAGATGGCTGCTTAACTCATTGGAAGCAGAAATCCATGGCATCCAAGAAAAAGTTGGTCAGAGCTAGGCATTTTGGTAGGATTGGACCATCAGAAGCTGTCTTTGGTCAAGAATGATCACTATGAGGATGGGATGGGATTTGGCATCTTTGAGAGTAGATTGGTGGAGTTTGTGTGTGAGACCATGGTGGTGGAGTTAGTGCCGGAGCCACAGGGCTCCAAAGTGAGGTATGTTTAAGGCAGAGGACTATGAATGGAAGTGTTAAAAATGTGCTTGGTGAGGAGGAGACTAGCATTAGGAAGAGTTTGGCAGGACAATGAGGATCAAAATCTAAAGGAAAGTTCATTAGGGAGAGTTCTTATATTAGACTAGAGGTTTCACTGTTTGAGTCGGGAATCAGATAACTTGCTGTTTCACTGTTCGATTTGGTCTAAAAACTTTGTTAATTAATTCTACCATTTGTTAGTGTGCCATATATCTCACTGTTTTCTTACATGGTAGGTTATGTCACCACTCTTCTCGCTTTTTGGATAGTTTGGTTATTCCTCTGACATCATGGATATGGCAACCACCATCTTCAGACTTTGCTCTATGGAATTTTTTATCCTATGACAATAGCCCTTGCTCCCTTTAATCTATACCATAATCACTCGGCCTATAACCTTGGTGTTTTAGTTTATAACCTTGGTGTTTTAGCTTGTAATCTTGATCTATATAATCTACTTGAAGACCTATTACTCGATCTATTTTGGAGGATCTTATAGGGTTTATTATTTGATTGGCTTCTGAAATATCGTTGTCGGTCTGGATATGGTGTAAACAATGCTCTCCCAATCTCATTAGTCCACAATCAGAAAGGATGATGGAACGTATCTGACACCACATCCATCAACCTCTTAAATGTCATTCAATTTGGCCGATTTGAAGAAAAGGTCAATACAGATCTGTCAAACTTGATCAACAAGTAGAAATCATAGAAGATTTGGAGGAGGTAAGACCCACCATCATATTTGCTTATCAGCATAGATACTTGATATATGTATCAATTCACACAGTCTTGAAGACTTTCATTGAGAAAGTTGCCCCATAGCATAGAAATTTACCGTGCATGGTTGTTGATGAAGAGTATGTGGTGGTACTCCTTGCGATGGTTGCCATCAAGCTATTAAGATAGAGATAGGTTTCACAGTAGGCTGGTTGAATTGGTGCCCATCATCTGTTGCCTTTTGGGGACAATCTTCCCTAATAGTGGAGATTTGTTGTTGACTTGTTGGTGTGATTCCATCGATATTTCTTTCAATTAGGGGTAGTAATTGGGTCAGGTCGGGTTGGATATGGGTCGAATCAATATGGGTCAGATCAAAAAATTATCAATACAAATTTATTTTATTTATTAATTAGGTCAAAAATTCAAATATGAATCCAACCTGTTTATTAAACAGGTAATCCAATCCAATCTGTTTAATCTATCTATTAAACAGGTCAAATTAGGTTAAATAAGTTAAACAAATCGGGTTAAATGGATCAGAAACAGATGAAGTAAGTTTTAAACAGATTAAATAGGTCTTAAATGGGTTAAACAAGTTAAACAGATCGGATTAAATAAATCAGAAACAGGTTAAACATGTTTTAAACAAGTTAGATAGGTTAAATAGGTTATCTAACTCAATCCGACCTGAATATTAAATGGATTAAATAGGTCAGATATCTAAAACTCAAATCCGATCTAAATATTAAATAGGTTAAATAGGTCGATCTATTTATAACCTAAATCCATTTAATCTAAACCCAAATCTATTTATGGCAAGTCGAACATGGGTCGGGTTAGTGGGTCGAATCATATTTTGTTGGCCCTACTTTCAACATCCATGCATGGATTAAGATGGCTGAAGCCTACCTTTCAACATATATCTATTGCCACCGCTCTTCATTTCTTGGATAGTTTGACTATTCTCACGTCATAGATATGGGAACCACCATCCTTGGACTCTACTCCACTAGAGTTTTTATCCTAAGCTGATAGCTTTCATTGCCTTTGGTCAATACCACAATCACTTAGCCTATACCTTGGTATTTTGGCCTGTACCCTTAGTCTGCACAACCTACTTGAAGACTCTCTACTTGGTCTGTTTTGGAGGGTCTGCCAAGGCTTGTTGTTTGATTGGCCTTTGGAACACCATTGTAGGTTTGCATGTGGTGGAAACAACTTCACATGATTTTATGTACATAATTACAAAATATCATTAGCCGCCTAATTGGCTATGCTTTGTTTGAGTTCAAACATTCTTAAAGTATAAAATATAGTAGCTCATGAAGTTTTGCTGTATACGCATCACACAGTTGTGGAAAGGAGCCTACCGACATGTGTTGATAACTTTTATACTAATTATCAAGCAAAAATATAGGATATAATTTATTTCCTTTTTACTAATAATTGATCGCCTAACGATTTAAACATGAATGTAAATTTGAGATACTTTTGCCTTTATCATGTTGGAGTCAAATAAGTAAGGTTTGGGTGCAGAAGAATGTCTCAGCAATCTTATATTGAAAAAGTTTTCTACTCTTACATATAATTTTGAAAGTTTTTATTGATAATTCAAAGTAATTTGGGAAAGCTTTTTTTTTTTAAAAGCTTATACAATGAGCACAATTTTTGTAATTCCATGTTGTCCATTTTATATGGGATATTTCAAATCTAGAAGATTATTCTTTGTTAATAGGCAGTCTTGCACGAATGCTCGGACAAGATCCCATTAAATCATGTTAATATGAAGGATCTGAATTCAACATTTGAGAAAGATCTTACTTTAGCTGCATTGGATTTGTTCTCTGCACACCCGCAACGATAATTCTCTGTCTGTTGCACTGATTCCTTACCAATAAACTAAGGGTATGTTTGGTTATACTTTTGATTTTTGATTTTTAAAAAATATTTTTTATATTTTTTGATTTTTACTATTGAGTAAAAGCAAAAAGTATATTTGGTAACTACGTTGCTGTAAAGCAAAAAGCAACGTTTGAGGATTGGCAAGTGAAGAGCTCGATGAAAAAAAAAAGATTCAGGAAGGGAGGGAGAAGGAGATTGGAAGGTGAAGAGCTCGACGAGATAGAAGAGTTCGGGATTTTTACTTTTTGATTTAGCATTTTAAATGTGGAGAAGAAAAAAAGCAGAAAAGTAAATTTTGGAAAGCAAAAAATTTTTACTTTATATATAAAGTAATTATTTTGATTATTTTGATTTTTGCTTTTTGCTTTTCATGGTGTTACCAAATATTGCTTTTTGATTTTTATTTTTTAAAAATTAAAAAACAAAAAAAAAAAATTTAATGGCTAATCAAACGCACCCTAAATGGATGACCGTCTCTTTGCAAAGGATTAATTTGGTGTGCTTATGAATAAGAGTAACCTATCAAAAATCTTGTTCTATTAAAAGATGGAAGGGGTGCTTTTGAGGACCATGGTAAATTTAATGGTCATAAACATTAACTGAAGTGAGTGGTTTGTTGAACATGACAAGGTTGTGTTTCTGCAAGTGAAGGTTTTTCTAGTAGTCATGCTTCTGGATGAATATATGTCCCCATAGAAATTTCTAGTTGGGGCTTTCTTTGTTAAGAAATACATCCATGTTGATGGACTGGTTTTGTAATGAAGATGCATTCTAGGGTAAGTTGGTTGTCTCCAAATTAGTTGAACTGATACAAGTGGGCTGATGTAGGAACCCATTTTAGGGTTGATTCTGTGGTTGAATACAGCTTGACAATGAACACATTGATTCAAAAGAAAACAAGGGCCTTCAACTTTTTGAAGAATAAAGCAAACTCTTTGAGAGAAGCAGAAAGCTCATTATTGAAAAAGGGGAAGACAATTACAACAATTTAGGCAAAAGTTATTACATCGAGGACTACAAAGTGAAGACTGAATCTCATATGACTGGATGCAGATCGATTGGAAGAAGGCTAAAATTGCCTTGACATCATCACGACAACCCTTTTGTGAGCTAAACATGGTGTTGCATCTCTAAATAGATGCATCCGTCCTGGCAACGTAACCAACAAGCCTTGTCCCATCTACATGGGTTTGGCTTTATTGATCAAGGTATGATATGCTGAAAGTTGGAGGCTTTTTTTTTTTAACAACTTTCAGAAGTCTATTTTGAGGACAATAACTATTTTCTTGCAGCCCAAATATTACCATGTGTTTGGGAGGAAGTCTTTCATCAGGCTAGTCGTGTTGCGAGTTGCCTCAAAATTTGTATTTAGGACTTGATAATTTAGTCAAAACTAAAATTATTCATTGGAAGATATTTATATCTCTGTTACATCTATTGTTTTCTGCCTGCAGATTGTGCTTTACCATCTTCTTCTTGAGCCTAATCCAGCAATTATGATAAATTCAGTTCTTTCTCATCTTGTGCCATCTATGTCATGTATATAATGCTTGAGGTGCTTTGGGACATCCCGCTTTTATGGTCCCCATATGCTTCCCTCTCTATAATGCATTAACTTTTAGCATCTCTTTGTGTCGTTGTATTGCCTCCAATCCTCCATATTTGGCTACATAACATCACCAAACTTTGTTATCACCATCAGCTTTTTAGTATCCTTCTTCACAATTCTCTCCATCGCCATAAAAAAAGTAATGAGACATAGTGCCCAACGATAAAAATGTGATTGAGAGCCTTAAAATCCCAACTTGGCTAGGGGATGCTTTCTGTGCATGCTGCACTGTTGATGATGTTCTTGCTTTTATTTTTTTAAACCAATACAAGTTGAAGTTTAAGCCCAGTTTTGGATGTCTATATGAATTACGGTCAAGAGGTTAAATTAAATTCAAATCCATAATCATTATCAGTTATCAGCTTGATTTTAAGTTTAACGGAGAGAATTCTAAGAGATTATAGCTGTGCATAGCACAACTACGAATTCGACTTCAAATTCGAGTTCTATAAAGCTTTGCTATCACATGGCATATGTTGTAAATTAACATTCAATTTTCTCTACTTGCTTGGCATACCCCTTTGTTTAAAATATGATGTGTTTTGATACAGTGCAAAAGGATATACAGCTGGCAAGGCGAATTGGTGGGAAAAGGCACTGGTGAGATGAGACAAGTTAAAACATACTCTCCATAGGATTGATGGATTGTTGTACTATTAGCCATTGTCTTTTTCTGATATCTAACTTTTTAAGTCATGTATCATTCTACCCACCTCTGCAAATTTGGAGTTCCAAGCCAACCTAGCAACTTGATGTGCTGAAAAATTAATTTGTAATGCAGAAAATATTATTTTACTTGCCTGGCAACCTTGGACTTTCTTTGATGTCATTGAGAGCTTATAAGTTTGCTAACCATTATTACCGAATGGCGATTGCTCGATATTCGTTGAAGCTATAGTATTTTTTCATGCACCAGTGTTTTAGAAATATGACATTTCTAAAGGTTATGCTGTGAATTGTTATTAGGTCTTTATTGGTATCTATTTGTTATATATAGTATGCTTTACGATGTGCCAAGTACCCCCACCATATTGGCTGCAGATTTATTAAAATTAAGCAATTTGTGGGCCTTTTTATATGGCTGCCCTTGAAATGCAAATAATTGTGTTTCAAGACTGCACAACTTGTTTTCCATCTATATGGATTTGCTCTAATGGTTAGCATTAGCTGAATACTTTTGTGTGATGCATTCTGAGTAGCTTTCATTGCCGCTTATTGATCTAGCTAAGAATTATCGAGCATCTCTTAAGGTCTCTTCAAACAATGGATTGTCAAAGCAAAATGTGAAAGAATTCTAACCCTTCTATTGCATGTATATGATGCAATGGAAGTCTTAGCAAATAAGGTGGTATGGTCCTCTACTTTCGTCGAACCTCTACTATACCAGAAGTTAGCGATCCATGTTATAGGGCTCAAATCGGCTACCAACTCCATTGCTTCGCTAACGTGATAAAGGCAAGAACTATTTCTGATTACATTTAGTGGGCGATGATCAAATATTTTTAAATCCTGAGTCAATTTAGATGAGTCTCGCTGAAAGCCAATGTTGCAAGCATTAAGGATACATTGTCTCAAGCATTTGCAATTTTTTAAAGAATTTTACAATTTTGGATGTGCAAATGCTGTATGCAAGCATCAATCTTAAAATACAATTTAAATTGCTCATGCCTGGGATCTAGATTTTTTTTTTCACATGATAAATGAATTAGTATGGTTTCCCCATCAAATAGAGTTCGGCTTGAGACTTGAGTAAACTTTTTATCACGTAGAATTACTGCTCAACTTTTGACCCATTCAAATCACATAGAATTTAGGTTGCATTTGGTATATCGCTGGGCAATCTTAAAAGGTAATCTAGATTATCTGCAGGATAAATTGTCATTATTGAATTGTTAGTAATATTGATTACTATATTTGGTACATATAAGTAATATTACAGTAAAATTATTAAAAATCTTGATTGATATGTTTGGTATGACAATCAGATTACTAGTAATATAATATCAAATTTTCAAAATATCCTTAAATCAAATTATTGGTTTAGCATTTTAATATATATTTTGTAGAATCAGTGATCCAAATCCTTAACCAGATCAATCTAAGTAACATATATTAAAAAATTAATTTTTTTGATATATTAAAATTTAAAAATAATTAAGCTATTTATTTTTTTAATGATAAAAATTATTTATTATTGAAATAGGTGATTCGGTTGCTATTATTATTATTATAAAAAAATCTAAAAGAATTTTTTTATTATTTTTAATACTTATTATTATTTTTACTACTTTTATTTTTATTTTTTTATTTGTTTCCTCTTTCTTCTCCTTCCCCCGCATGCCACACCCCGATCTCCCCTCCCCCCACCCCCGACTGCTCCGCGCATCCTACCCCGCGCAGCATCTCGCTCGTCGGGCCTTCGGCACCACCCTCGGCCATCCGCACCTTCTCCCACCCTCCCACACCACTCCCTGGCCCCCCGACGAACCTGCACCCCGTGCCCCTCACGATTGCCTCCATTGCCGTCCTCACCCATCCGCGCCACCCCCCTCACCCACCCCATCGATCCCTCGCAGCCCACCCCCCATGGCCCCCTGTACCCCAACCCCTGGATTTGATCACCTTCAACTCTGTCCTTGCCGAAGTCTCATCCGCCACTCGTAAGAGCAGGGCATCCTCGGGCTCGGACCCCATTGCTGTCTCATTTAGCTTCGCCGCTCGCCGGTACGAGCATCCCTGGCTCAGGGTGGTTTGTCAGGTCGAGCACCACCGGTCGGTGCTCACGGAGACAACCCATCCTTCACGAGAAGAAAAGTGTGAAAAGGATGATTTACACGATAATTTTTTGATGATATTTTTATTCAAAAAAATTATTACAACATTACCAAATATATAGTAATGTAGATAGTCACCTCTCTTTAAGGCAATCCAGATTACTTCTTGGGAGGCAATCTAGATTGCCACTTAAAAAACATATCAAATGCAGTAATATGGTGGGCTCATGTTAAATTGCTGGCAATCTGGATAGATTGCTAGCTACCAAATGCAACCTTAAGTCTACCTTGTCTACTGACATCCTACTAGTTGTGCATATGAGCTGCACGAGGTATGTTTTAGAGGCAGTTGATGGATGGTTAAGATGCCATCAACTAACAGAGATTTTTTCTTTTGATGCAAATACACGCATTGTTGGATCCTTGCTTAAATACCCGTCGAACTCTCACACATCCTTTTTGTTTCCCCTCAATTTTATGCTATATTTGATTGGGGTCATGAGAGAGTGGATGGATGGAATTGGAAGGATGGATGATCTCTATTCATCATTTGGTTTAAAAAATTACAGAAAGAATAGATGAAAAAGATGGATTGTCTATCCACCTTGGCCCATCATTTTGCATCTTTCCAAATTAGGAGGATGAAGGAAGGATTAGGGCTGAGCATGGGTCAGATTCGATCGGATTGAGAGAAAAATTTCATCCGATCAAACCCAATCGGATTGAAGAAAATTCAATCCACTATCAATTGTTAATCATGTATAAACCATTTGAAATCAAATGAATGGTTTGTAGCGGGTTCGGATGGATTGTATTGGTTTGGACTTCAATATTGATCCAACATTGATTTTAAGTCCAATATTGACCCACTTAAGCTTATTTATATATTTTTTTTATCAATTTAATATAAAAAAGGTCTAAACCTTATAAGTTACAAATTTTGGACTTATTTTTGAACTTGTACAAAATACAATAGAAAAAGAAAAGATTTACTTATCCGAAAGCAACACATTTGAATGTTTTTACTTTAGAATTATCTCAAATTGATGTTCTTCCATTAATAATTCAATATTAATATTTTCATGAATCTAAATGGATGATGGGATGGTTTTTAAAATGAAGCATTAAAGTTTAAATGATATTATCACAAAATGAAAGTGAGTTTGTGAAATACTACATCGATTATGTTCGATTTTAAACGGATTAAAAGTGTAAGAACTAAATCCAATCATAAATAACCAATTTTTTACAAACTCCAATCCAGTTCCATCCGATTTATATATTTCAACTGATCGAAACTGATGTTTATTGGTTCGGATTGGGTGGATTTCTTCGGGTGTCGATTATTTGCTCAGTCCTAGGAAGGTTGGATGAAGCATTGACTGATGAACTTTAACATTGACAAAATTATTTCTCATTTTTTTGATAAAAATATAATATTTTTTTATTAATATTATTTATGTATATTTTTATTTATACTATTAATCATATACTATTAAATTTTATTAGTCATTATTTTAATTTTAATATATAATTTTTTATTATTATAATTAAATAATTAGATTATCTTCTATTTCTCTATTTATATTTATTAGTTTTAATTAACTATTTGTATAATATTAATTAACTTTTTAAACTAAATTATAAATTAGTTAGTTATTTGTATAATTAATTTATGAAATCATGTATTAAATTAAATATTTATTTAATTTTTAGTATAATTATAGATTATAAAGATTATAAGTTTATAGATTATTTAGTTTTTTATTACAAATAATTATTATAAATTGATAATAATAATAATAATATTTTTATTAAAGGATAGCTTAGTAAAATATTATAAAATTATTATCCATCTTTCTTCTCATTCTTGCTATATCAAACAGAGGAGGAAATTATTTTCATCTATCCTTTCATGTTTCACCAAACATATAAGAGGATAAATAGAGAATTCATCTATATTTTTCTCCATCCATCATTCGTTCAATCCATCCCTCGTACCAAACAAATGGTTATTCTCTTCAAATTCTATTTGATCTCTATAGTAAAGGTGGGGCCCTTCGCACAAACGAAAAAAATCCAGCCACAGAGGCCGTCCAATAAAAGAAAAAACATTCACAACATGCTTTGGCATTTATGACATATCCACTGCTTTAAAATTCTTGGGATGTCGAGCTATGTTTCAACGTCCATGCTCGTTTGGATTTTGGCATCAACTATGATGATTTTGCAAATAATCAATACAATGATTTGTTGATCACCTAGCATAATATATAATACTATTGGTTTTTTTGAAGTTTAAATCATATAGCTAGTACCATAATTGATACATGTAGCCTTCCAAACTCAATATACAATTTTAGGAAAAATTATAATTATTATATAATCCACCTTTTTATTATTAGTCATGCTGATTCTATTTTCATTGCATTTAATTGATCCTTAGCTTTATCTATTTAATACTTCGATTCATAAATCCTTTAAGTTAGACCACCATTGAACTAAATAAGCCATAGCTCAGTTTTATAATAAATTACAAAAGTTCCATTATAATAATTTTTATCTTATTAAGTTATTATAATTAGTTTTTGCCTATGCACAATACATTCTATATGTTTTTCCTTTGATAAAAAAAAATTACATCAATTCAACCTTATCATCATTATAAGAGAAGGCCTTTGTGGAGTTGATGATGAAAGAAGATTTAGTCAAAACAAAGCTCACTATTTACCTCATGTCAAGTTAAGTTTATGAAGAACAAACTAGCAACATAATTTGACAAAAATGGTCAATATTTATTAAATAGCAATCCATATATAACTGATAAGAAATATCTAAAATGTTTCATTGTTGAGAGAAACACAACGAAAACATTCTTAAAAGAACCCAACAAATCATACACATTAAGTGTTTATACATTGGATGAAATGCATGTATAGTGATGGAGATGAATTAGTTCTACTCAAAAAGCAATTGCCATACACAAACAATCAGTACATCTTTGTGGCCATGCAGAGGTTCATTTGTTCTTGCACATTGCATATTGCATTAACATCTATAGTAAATACTTGCATATAAGTATATAATTACTACAATTGCATAGCTAATTGTCCCCACATGATGGTATTTCCATTGCTAAAAATCGATGAGACTGAGACATGGTAACCAATGAGACACAAATTGCAATGGCACAGTCCCACAAAACCCCTGTACAACAAAGTAACCAGTGCTAGCTAATGGCAGATAGGGAAGCCATGGTAAAGGCTAGAAATTGGAACCCCAGCTCCTTTTTACTCTCGAACCGGGTTTGTTTGGTTTGAGTGAACCGGTCGTCTTGAACCGGATCTCTCCAAGTCCAAGGTAATGCAGATTTTATGAGACGCTGGGCATTAACCCGACGCCACAGCGGAGCTCAGCCAACAGGGTTCTTTGGGTGGCGTCCTAAAACCCATCTCTTCCTCGCCTTCTTCTCCTCTCCTCCTCTAGAGCGAGCAAGCGATACAGGGGAGGGAACCCTATCCCTTCTTCTTGCGCACCGGAGAGATTCTTGTAGGCGCTGGCTCGTAGATCGGATCGCAGAAGGCTTTAGAGTGGAGCTTTGGAACGGCTGAATCTTTCGATTACGTCTGTTCTTCTTCTCGTTCTGCCCTGAATAAATTCCTGCAAGAGGATCGGTATTAATTCTTCCCTCCCTTTTTCTCGGTCTCCTGTCGCTAAGGGTAGGATTTTTGTTAGCTGTTTCTTTTTGCAGATCAGGACCCATTATCTTGAATTCTTGGAGTTTATTGTTTTTTCTTTAGAAGCAAGATTTACCAGTTGTTTTGCTTGGGAGCAGAAGGAAGTGAAAGGGGCCATTTTTTTTTTCCTGTGATCAACTGTTTCAAGAAGTGGAGGGGGATAGTTCGTAGCGTTATATGGCATTCTGGACTCGATATGGAAGTATTTAGTTTGGTTTGTGAGGAATCTTGGTGCCTTGATTGAGAAATAAATCATGGATATGGGTTTCTCGCTGCGTTGTGTCAGGAACATTGGAGGGTATTGGTGTAACCTCTTTCTGGCTACTTGGCTCTGAGTAAAAAGGCATCTCCTTTTGCTGTTTCTGTTTTTGATCTCATTGTTTGTCTGTTTCTGATCTCATTGTTTGTCTGTTTCTGAGTGGATCTGGTTTATAGGGACTAACGATTGCAGTCCACATTGGCTGCTTTTCCCCCCAATTACTGATGATGTTTTCTTTGCTGTTGCTGCATGATTTTTATGACACAGAAACCTCTGAGAGGAAATTTTTTATGTCCCAAGAGTAAATTAATGATCTTCAACTTCCAGTGCCTTCACTAGATGTCTGATGAACAGGGAATTTCCACATGTGATGTGGTTTGCAACCCACTTTGATATGACATTTTTTTGAAATATAAAAGTCTGTAAGTTATAGGAAAGTAGAGATATGGGTCTAGATATTGTCTTCCAGTCCCCTGCAGCTGAGAGAGAGGTGGGGTTGGTGTGAGCACCCTTCCCCCTTCTTTTCTAGGGGTGAAGATGGGGCTGTTTCGATGCTATTTTATTAATGGACAAATGGGTGATGATGTGTTCCCTTTCTTTCTTTCTTTCTTGTTTCCCCCCTCTTTGATTGGGAAAAGGGAAAATAAATCGAGGGACAAAGAAGGGGATAAATCCTTATCGACTTATTAGTTTTATAGTTTGATTTAGAGTTTTAGTTTTGCTTGCTTGTGATCTTTAGGGAGATCATTGCATATGATAATTGTTAAAGTAGGTCAAACTTGGACTGCATGTGTATTGCTATATGAGGACAATTATGATATCTCATACTAGTTTTTCATACTGATAGGAAGATTTTTGGAAACTTGAGTTAGAAATACTAGCCTATTCCAACAACTGTAAGTGGACCATGTGGATTAATAGAAGTATTGTTGATAAGGAAGGGGAAGTGGGATCTTGTCTATTTTTCCATTGGGTGGGATGTTTTGTAAGAAATAATGGTTATAAAAAGTTAAAGAGTTAGATTGTGGGCTGTTGACAAAGAGGAGGAAGGTGGGACTTTTCTACTTTTCCATTTGGTGGGATGTTTTATCGGGGACCAATGGTTTTAAAAAGTTGAGTTAGATTGTGGATAGAGTTATCTGGTGACCATGTGGGTGGCTAATTGATGGCTTTATTTTCATCTTTCCTTGTTGCAATTTTGAGCTTGAATTGGATTTTGAGCATTCTTTTCTTTTGTTGTTTGATATTTTGGAGTCATCTTTCCTCTAATTACTTCTTCACATTAGGTCAACCATAATGGGTTTTATTATGTTCATGATCACAAAATTATTATCTTTATAGCTATCCTCAAAGAAAAGTTCAGATTGAAAGTCCCACTATGTACTTCTAATTTTTTGAAGCATAAGGATCTATTTAGCCACATAGGTGAAAATGCAAATATGAATATTTTTCACAGAGTCTAAGTAAAAACTTGTTAAAAGTTGAGAATCTTGACCATAAATTGAAAATGCTACCCTTTTGTGGGAATAAAATGTTCAGAAGAGATAGATGGGAGATGACTTTGCTGATCATTTCTCCTCTTGAATAAGGAATTGCTCTCTCAAGGGGGATGGCTTTCAATTCATGTAGTAGTTTTGCTAGCTATATTTTAGCTTTGATGGATTTGTTGGACCTTAGAATGAGGAAGCGCTTAGGAAGTGGGTGCAGGTTTCAATGGAGATTCTGAAATGGGTGTATTACCTTGGGTGTAAGCTTCTTGCTACTAATGGTAGAATATGATTATATCAGCTGATTTTGTTGAGCATGCATGCCAGGAAGCAATTGTTTTTGGTGGTGGCTTAGACTTCATTTTTAGGTGTTTCAACTAGCTGCTAGGTGCTTGGGTTATTGTCATTGTGATATGAAGTTGGAATTTACAATCGACTCTTCAACATTTGCATCTAAAGCTTGGTTTGGGGCATGGTGGATGGCCATTCACCAATCCTGCATATGAGTAGTAGTTGGTCAAGTATATTTGCTTGAGATTTGGTCAAGGAGTAATGCATTGTCTTGGTTTACTGAGACATCTCACCTAGGTGCCATTTAGATGAGATACCAATAATTCTATAATTTCTATTTAAAAATGAAGTTTAGGCGAGAATGCAGTGCAAAATGATTAAAGAGAAGGAAAAACGACAAAAAGATTCTTCCTCAACTCCTATGGTCCAAAACTCCAAATTAATCAATGGGTTAGTGAGAGCAAAATTGAATAGCTAGATTTGGTTTAACAAATGCTTGAGAGTTTGTAGATGACTCGGGGATCTTCGATGTTTAATTCTAAGGTGCCTATCACTTTCCATGTGTAATACCCTGTTCCCCTAAACCCAGCTCAAAGGCCCATTAAAAGCCCAAAACAAAAAAAAAAAAGAAAATTGAAGAAGACTCCCGTAGGGAATCTCCTTCTTCCTCCCGATCGGCTCCTAATCGGAGTCGAAAATGCTATCAGGGAGGAGTTAAACTCCTCTCTTCGGCTCTATTTAAGGGGGAGACTCCTTCCTTCTTCCCACCAAGGAATCCGGAGCGAAACGGCGAGGATCGCCGGAATTTGCTCGCGGAAGCCGTCACCGTGCTCGCCTCAATTTCTCGTCGGAGACGTCACCGGAGCTCGAGGTAAGCCCTGATTTCTCTCCCTCACTCCAACCTTTTCCTTCCCGTGCCAGTGTGCATGATCGTCGGTGACCGGAGTCGTCGGATTTTGTTGGGAAAAAAGTCCCCTGTTCCGCCCCTCTTTTCTTGGCTTTCCGGCACCGGTGGTCACCGCTGACCACCGGTTTGGTCCCTTCGGGCCATGGGATCATCATCTCCTTGCCGTCGGCCACCGCCGTGTCGGCTGCGGCTCCTGATCGACCGACCAAAGGGGGACCACACGGTCCCCTGTTTTTGCCCAAGTGAGCCACGGGAAGGAAGAAAAGAAAAAGAAAAAGAAAAAGAAAAGAAAAAGAAAAAAGAAAAGAAAAAGAAAAGAAGAAGAAGAAGAGAGAGGATTTTCTCTCTCCTCTCTCTCTCCCTCTTTTCCTCTTTCTCTTCTCTTCCTCCCTCTTTTTCTCTCTTCTCACTCCACTTTCTCTCTCTAAAATTTTCTCTCTCCTCCTTTCTCTCTCTAAGAAGACCTATGGACCCCATATCAAGCCATTTTTTCTCCTTCTAGGGATCTATGACCCCGAATCGATTTAGTGCCTGGGGGGTTTATCTGACTGGTCATTCAGTTAATCACTTTCTATTATTATTTAATTTTCTTGAATATATGGAATGAAAAATTGATCCTGATTTAATATTTTAAATAGGATTATCTGATTCATTTAAGAAAGACTAAAGATCTAGGATGATTGAGGTAAGTAGATCTTATGCTTTTTATTTATTTTTTAAATGATCATGTTTCTATGCAAAGAATTATTATTGATGAAATCGTATTTTTCATAAATTAAGGATTAGCATAAGTGAAGTCAAAAATCATATTTTATTATGAGCATTGATTTCATGAATGCATTTTATGAAAATAACATGATTATGAAGCATGAATTTCATTATTTTTTTCATCTATGTATATGTATGTTTTAAGAAAAAGATATAAGAATTTCAAAGGCTCTCATATAGCTATGAATGAATCTTTTCGGGAAGGTCGACATTCGGAGCTAGCATCCACATGAAACATGGTCCCGCCAACGGGTATAAAGTTGGCATACGAAACAAGAACTCTGTCGATTAAGAAATATGGTCCTGTCATGGGTATAATAGTGACCTTAGCACGAATATCTGGGAGCAATGTTTTGAAACTTGATATGAATACATGACAAGAATGATTTATGATTCATGATTGTGAAATATACATGATTTTATGCATGCATGATTGGTTTATGACTTGTTTTATTATATGCTCTATGAAATATTTTAATTTGTATTATCTGTTATTTTTTAAATATTGCATTATTATGAAAAATTTATGCTTGATCCGATAAGGAAGCACAAGTTCTACTTACTGGACTAGTGTAGCTCATATTCTTTTTATTTTTCTTTTCTTATACAGAGATATAGGGTTAGGACCGATGAAGGAAATCCAGGCTTTGAAGATCTGCGTAGCAAGCTTGGAAATTTGGTAGCGGAAGTTAGTTTATTTTATGATCACGGATTTGTAGTTAATGATGAATTTTGAGATATGAATTTGTATTTGCTTTCGGATTTAAATGCTCTGAACCAATATTGGTTTAATTATCTGATGAATAAAGGAATTGAATCTTTTTATTTGATAGATTTTAGATGATTATGATAGATTGGCTTCGTGTTATCGTGGACTCTATCCCTCGGTAGCATGGCCGTGTTATGTCCCGGATTTGGGGCATGACACCATGATTCTGCTTTAAGGTCCTTCGTGGTCATAGTCATAGTAGTCTATAGATTTCTTTAGTGTCTTGAATTGGTTCTAACATCATAGCCAATTATATACTCTCCATCACTTTCAGTTGATAAAGTTTTAACTTGCCCTTTCGGAATAGAGTGAGAGGAATTAACAATGCTAACCAAAGTGGAACATCTAGAAGAAATGGTCTAGGTTGATTTAATGCCCAGGAAAAATGGTTCTTTCATAAATAGAAGTGAATTAACTCAACTCATGAATTGGGAATACTTGCTCAATGTCCAAGTTCTAACCATTATGTATATCATATTTTGCAAAAGCTTGGACATCTATACTCATTCTAGAGAGCCAATATCTCAACTTATTTGATTGATGTTTTTACCAACATAGGCTGCAGTTGAAGCTTGGTTTGCAAATTGAAATTGGCAGCCTTAGGAGGCTTTGTTCTCCAAGCTTGAATTGACGGTCATTTTTCTGTAGAGATATGACTTGCAATCTTGATGCTATTAAGCTTTTTGTAAGACTCATAGGATTTACTGATGCACATGTCTTGAACGATTAGAAGGAGTTATTTATTGGTCTCAAGATATATGAGGCCTTTAGTTCATTTGTTCGGATGCCTAGGGGTGGAGATCTTGAGATTTGAATGATGGTTATGAGAAGAGGAAAGCTAATGCATTGATTGAAAAAGAAATGAATTACAAAAGGAAATCATGAATGAAGTTCAAGGTGCATTTGAGAACCGACACTAGAGTTTGTTGAGTGATAGCTACCTTTACAAAGAGAAAAATTAATATCAATAGATTTAATTTGCAATTTTGAGAAACATATTTAAGGGCCTCAAGGTATGCATACAAAAATTTCCACCATGAGCCTTGGAATCTTCTAAGTTTATATTGATTTCAACTAGTATCTCATGTGGTTGCTTCGTGTCTTGGAGTTTTTAGGGGTAGTGGTTTGCTAGTCTAGCTAGTTCCTTAGGATTATATGTATAATAATGTGGAAGGTGTTTGTCTTGTCATGACTGATTTGAAGAACACAGTATTCTATAGATCAAGTGGAGGTCTGGGGCAAGCACAATGAGGACCCTTTTCCTTCTGAATAATTTCTGAACGAACACAACCAACAAAACAGTATAAGAGGAATAAGAATCATATGCTTGCATTTTAAATTTGTGGTAGAGGTTAGAGTTGAAATCTAGGTTTTCCTTTTTATGTCTTGGTATTGGATCCTGTATCATTAGCTTAGTGGTACAGATCAGGTTAGTGGGTTATGTCACTGTACCTAGATATGGTACATTGTTGGAGATGGGACGATGGCTATGCACTTCATGAAGCCTCCTATTGTACTAGTATCCTATTGAGTTGGTACTGTATGCCCTTTACTAGGCAGTTCTGGTTGGTACTGAAATCATTGGCTGAAATGACTTATGTGGCATAAGAAATTGCCATAAGCCAGTATTCATTGTACTACCCTTCTGTTTTCTTCCCTCTTTCATTGGTGCCTTCTTGTTAGGGGTGTTAGATATTCTATAATACATATGCACATATAAACACTAGACTTATGCACCTACAGCTACAGTGCATATGAATTATTCTAGAGATATGGCTGCATATTCTCTAGAATGTAAGTCTAGAATATTTATAAGGCCTGATACATCTGAACCAAATTTTAATTTTGAGAGATAAACAACTAAGGCAAACCATGTATTATATTCTTTATTGGAATTTAAAGTGATCCAAAAATAAATGATTCAGATACACCTGGTATCAGTTACAAAACTTAATTGCTACTACCTCTCACCAAAAAGTTCCAACTCTGTCTGATCTAGTTAGATATTCTGCGGCTTTGAAAAGAAATAGAAATAATAATATGAGTTAACAGCTCAGTAAAGATTTTCTAGGCACACACACAAGCATGAAAAGATAACAATTCTTTAATAAATATATCTATTGAGAACAATAGTTCAAAATTCAAAAATTAACAAGTGAGTATTCATATGTCCATCTCAATAATGATACCTGGATATTCATCAAATTTTAATATATAGCAATTTAGATGTATGCAATACTCCATCAATAGCAGCTTTAATATGCTCATCATATCTAACCAAATCAAAATTCCATTCCATTAGGATTTCATTTTTAAGTGCTATTATTTCTGTTAACATCAGCACCAAACTATTATTCTTATTTTTTATTTTATTATAATGTATTATTGTGTAATATGGATCGGATCCGAATTTTTAGCATTTGGACTGTTTACGGTCACACTCCTGCCCATGACTGGCCCTGCTAAAATATCGCGTTTCTATCCGTGGCGAGGTCATACGATAAAAGTATCATATTCCTACTTGTGGCGAGGTCATACTAATAAAAATACCACGTTCCTACAAGTGGCGGGGCCATACTAATAAAAATACCAAGTTTCTATCCATGGCGAGGCCACACTGATGTCGTGACGAGTCTAGATGCTCCCATTTTAAACTATTATAAATCATTCTCTTTATTTCATTATTATTATTAGATTATAAATTATTGATATATATATTCTTTATTTATGCAATTGACAAAATTTGGGTTTATAAAGAATTAAAGCTTGCAATACAATGCAAGTATACGATGCCCATAATATCTAGCATATGATGCCAAACATTTATGATTAATGCAGGTGGTTGTGATTAGAGATCCTTATTTCTAACAACTAGCGAAATTCATCCAATATATCAACTTAAGCCGCCGCACACCTACAACATCCGATTAACTCTAAATCAACATTCGGTGCCAAAAAATTCAGAAATCACTTTCTTTTCTAACTTACATGATTATGACTTAATTTTCTTGATTTCTAAGATTTAATCTATCATTCTATCTTTATCATAATAATTCATGACTAGCTTAAGAGATCAATGGATTCCTCAATTAGTAGGATTGAAGGGACTCCACGTCGATCTTTTTCGACCTTAAGATGCTATCTATCTATAGGTAAATTTAACCTAAGTTAGAAAACTAAGAAAGTGAATAAAGTCAAGATTAGTCTTTAGTTTAAACTAATCATCAGCACAAGAAGGACATAAGGGTAGATTAAAGAAGGACATAAGGATGTAGAGGGAGATAATGGAGGGCTTGGTCCATCTTTGAGAAGAAGAGTAAAGGAACAAATAGATAACTAAGTCTACAGCCAAAAGAAACAAGAAAAGAAAGTTATTCTTCTCTTGGTGAAGAGAAGGATGGCCATATCATCCTCTATTTGGCTGCAATTCATAAGAAGGGTTTCATCCTTTCTTGAAAATAGAAATTAACAAGGAAAACATAAAGTAACAAGAAGAATATGAAGACAAAAGGTTAGATTTAGGGTTTACCTTAGTGGAGAATGGAGAGGAGATAGGCTGGCATCTTGTACTGAGGAAGAGGAGAAGAAGAAGAGAAGAAGAAGAAGAAGAGGAAGGGAAGAAGAAGAAGAAGAAGAGAGGAGAAAAGACGTGGGTAAGAGAGTGTGGGAGAGGGATGGCATGTGTAAGAGAGAGCGAGAGAGAGCTCATGGAATGTGTGGGCAAGATAGAGATGAAAGGAGGGAGGGGCGATGGGGGAGGCGCCAGGGTTTCTATAGCGTGAAACAGAGGATAAATCTTTTGTTCCGCTCCAATATGATAACTGCCTCAATTGATGGTTGGCCAAGTGGGTTGGTTGGGCAGAGCCTCACATCCTCCCCCCTTTTAAATAAAATTTCATCTTTGAAATTTACATATCTAAGTTTGAAAAAAGCTGAAGATATCTTTCCTTTATCTCGTTCTCAAGCTTCCAAATCGCTTCCTTTTCTGTGTGATTACTCCATTGGACCTTGACGTAAGAAATAGTCATATCTCAAAACTTGTTCTCTCTTTTCTACAATTTGAATCGGATATTCTTCATATATCAAATTCTCATGTAACTGTAATGGCTCATACTCTATCACATGGCTAGGATCTGATATGTACTTCTTCAGCATTGATACATAAAATACGTTAGGTATGCTAGAAAGAATAGATGGTAATGCTACTCTGTATGCCACTTCCCTAACTCTATCCAAAATTTTGGAAGGACCCACATATCTTGGACTGAGGTTGCCACAGCTACCAACCCACATCAGACCTTTGGTAGGAGATATTTTTAAGAAGACATGGTCTCCAACTTGGAATTCTAACTTTTGTCTTCTATTATCTGCATAACTCTTTTGTCTATCTTGAGTTGTCGTGTAACCTTTTCCTCGTTACTTGAATTTTCTCTATAGTTTGCTGTACTAGTTCAGGACTCAATAGCCTTCTTTCACCAACATCATCCCAACAAATAGGAGATCTATACTTTTGTCATATAATGCTTTAAAAGGAGCCATCTAGATACTAGCCTGACAGCTGTTATTATATACAAATTTCACTAGAGATAAGCGACTATCCCAAGTACCTCCTAGATCCAAGACACAAGCTCTTAACATATCCTCTAGAATTTGAATGGTTCTTTCAGACCATCCATCAGTTTGTGGATGAAAGGTTGTGCTAAAGTTTAATTTGGTGCCCATGATTTTATGAAGACTTCTCTCCAAAATTAAGACAAATATGGTATCTCTATCTGATACCATGGAAACTGGAATTCCATGCAATCTCATAATTTGTTCAATAGTGACATCCCAACTCTAAAGGGCAAAAAGTGAGTTGACTTCGTCGGTCCATCAATAACTACCCATACAACATTGTTACTTTTAGGGGTTTTAGATTGACCTATCATGAAATCCATGGTTATATATTCCCATTTCCATTGAGGAATAGAAAGAGATTGCAAAGGTCTTGCAGGTCTCTGATGTTTAGCTTTTACTAGTTGACATACTAAACGTTGAGCTACATGCTATACAATGTCCTTCTTCATGCCACTCCATCAGAAACTTTCTCATAAATCTCGATACATTTTGGTACCTCCAGGATGCCTGATATAAGCAGAGTTATAGGCTTCTTCTAGAATCTTTTTTTTAGTTTTGAATTCTTAAGGACACAGAGTCTATTGCCAAACCTTAAGGAGCCATCTTTATAAACTTGAAACTCTATTTGAGCTCCAGATTCTACCAACATCCTGATCTTCTGGAGTTCTGGATGTTTATCCTGAGATGCTTTAATCCTTTCAATTAAAGTAGGTTGTACTAAGAGATTAGCAATTTGAGAGTTGGCATCATATAGGCGTACTTCAATACCCAATCGTTCCAAATCTACTAAGATAGTTTTCTGTGAAGTAATTAAGGCTGCCAATTCAGCTAATGATTTTCTACTCAGAACATCCGTTACCACATTTGCTTTTTCCGAATGGTAAGTGATAGTGCGATCATAATCTTTTAGCAATTCCAACCATCTTTGCCTCAAATTCAATTCTTTTTGGATGAATATATACTTCAAACTTTTATGATCAGTATAGACTTCATAAGGCTTTCGATATAAATAATATTTCTATATTTTTAGAGCAAAAACTATAGCTGCTAATTCTAAATCATGGATGGGATAATTCTGCTTATAGGGTTTTAGTAGTTTGGAGGCATAAGCTATTATCTTTCTATTTTGCATCAAGACACAACCTAGGTCTTTCTGAGAGGCATTGCTATAAATAGTAAAACCTTTCATTCCAGATGGAATGGTCAACACTGGAGTTGTCACCAATCGCTTCTTTAATTCCTTGAAGCTCCGCTCACACTCTATCCATTCAAATTTCAATTGTTTTTGAGTCAGACGAGACAAAGGCATAACAATGTGAGAAAATCCTTCAACAAATCTACGATGATAGCCAGTTAATCCCAAGAAACTGCATACTTTAGATACATGTGGGGCGACTCCACTCAATCACTGTCTCTATTTTTTTTAGGTCAATAGAAATACCATTTTTGAATATCACATGCCCAAGAAAGGCGACACTATCGAGCCAAAATTCATACTTTTGGAGCTTTGCATAAAGTTTATTTTCTCTAAGAGTTTGCAACACTATCCTTGAATGTTCTTCATGCTCTTATGGACTTCTTGAATAGATTAAGATATCATCAATGAATACCACCACAAATTGATCTAAATAGGGTTTGAATATTCTATTCATGAGGTCCATAAAGGCTGCAGGTGCATTAGTCAATCCAAAAGGCATGATCGAAAATTCATAGGGTCCATATTTTGTTCTAAAAGCTGTCTTAGACACATTACTGGCCTTAATCTTTAGTTGGTGATAGTTAGAACGAAGGTCAATTTTTGAAAAGACTTGTGCTCCCTGTAACTGATCAAGCAGATCATCAATTCTTAGCGAGAGGTATTTATTCCTTATTTTTACCTTATTCAGCTCTCGATAATCAATACCAAGCCAAAAGCTTCCATCTTCTTCATGAATAGTGCGGGAGCAACCCAAAGAGATACATTGAGCCAGATGAAGTCCTTATTCAATAAATCTTGCAACTGTTCCTTCAACTCTTTCAGTTTAGTAGGAGCCATTTTGTAAGAAGTCTTAAACATGGGATTAGTTCCTGGAACAAGATGGTAGAAAACTCAATCTCCCACTCTGGAAGTGACCTTGGAATTTCCTTAGGAAAGGCATCAGAAAATTCCTATACAACTAAAATGTCCTCTAGCTTGTATTCCTTTTGCCGAGTATCTCTTACTACAGCTAGAAATCCTTCACATTCCTTCCTTAGAAGCTTCCTAGCTTGTAGAGTGGAGACTAACTTTAATGGGGAATTTGATCCATACCTGCGAAGCTAAATTCTGGCTGATATGGAATATGAAAGTTCACTATTTTCTTAAAGTAGTCGATAGTCGCATGATATGCAGCTAACCAATCCATACTAAGGATTAAATCAAAATCTCTCATCTCTAATGCTAGCATGGCAATTGTCAACCACCATTTCTCTATCTGCAATACTAAGGGTGTAAGATTTGCAAACAAAATCCACCATAGTAATGTCACCTCAGAGTAGACTCCTAAATTAGGTTCAAGTGGCACAGATAGAATTCCATTATTCCTTCTAATAAAATTAGCAGATATAAAAGAATGTATAGTACTAGGGTCAAATAGAACATGAGCATAATTAGATGATACCTGATCATACTTGTTATACATTCTCATTTTTAGCCATAAGTCTAACTTATTTTCTATATGAGGTCTACTTATCAAATATGATAAAGAGAAGATAGCACTAGTAGATACATGTTACCACAGAATTGGAAGCATTTGTATTCTGTTGAGTGAGTGCATAAACTCTTCTTTGGATCCTTGGCCTCTGCTGCCGCTCTCGTTGTGATCTTGATTGAGAAGCTTGACTAGTTAGGGATGCTTGTGCAGGTTGATACTCTGGTCGTATCATAAGCTCCTTCCTCTTAGGACATATATTTGTCTTATGGCTTGACTGGCCACAATTGTAACATACCCCTGCAAACCCTGTACAATCCCCTATAAAGTGAGGTCCTCCACACTGATGGCATTGGCGAGCATCTGAGGGCTGCCTTCTATCTCTTGAAATCATAGTGACTGGCCTCTTGTCCCTTGATTCAACCATCTTGCTATTTTGACCTTAAGGACCACTTGGCCTAGTCCTCTTTCTTAGGATTCTATCCCTTTCCGCTTGAGTATCATTCCGTTCTTTCTCTACAATTAGTGCTTTGTTGAGCACCTTCTTGTACCTAGAGAGCTCAAAGTTGGATACTTATTGTTTAATTTGCATTTTAGGCCCAATCTCAAATTTTCGAGCATGATTTTTTCTTTCTCTACTAATCTTGAAGCATAATTGGCCAACTCTTCAAATTTTGCTGCATATTGAGCGACCAACATATTACCGTGCTTCAACTAGCAAAATTTCTCATACTTTTGATACAAAACACTATGAGGAAGGTACCTTTCACAGAAGGCTTTTGTAAAGACTTCACAAGTGATATGTGCAATATTTATACCCAATTGTTTTCTTTTTATCTTCCACCAACTACGAGCTTCTCCCTGTAACATGAAAGAAGTGTGACAGACCTCCTTGTTAGAACACTTCAACATCTCAAAGATTTGCTCTATCTAACCTAACCAGCTTTCAGCCCCTAAAGGGTTAGAGGCATTGTGAAAGGGTGGTGGGGCCAATTTCTTAAATTCCTCCAAGCCAGTGCAATACTCTGGCTGAACTCCGACATTTTTTTGTTGTTGGGGAGGAGACTGCTGTTGATGCTGTAGATGCTGCTGGTGCACTTGTTGCATCAGCTGATTCTGCTTTTCTATCATCTTTCTCATATCAGTTTGTGTGGCAATTTGCTCTTGCACGACTTCTAAAAGTGTTTGGAATCTTTGGATCAATTGGAAAGAATGAACTTGCTCTCCAAGGGCAATCCGGGATCCTCTTTGCATTCTTGCCCCCTGAGAGCTCCTAGCAAGGTTGTCATTATCCCCATGATGGTGTATATTACTTGCCAGTGCTGAGGGAATGCTGGTTTGCTGTTCAATAGGCTTCCAAGGATTGGACCCATCAGCAAGCTGTGTCGGCCTCACATGTCCTCATCCACTACCACGAATGATCTTAGTCTGTACTAACCAATATTTATATTCAGGATCATAACCAATCTTAGTTATTACTAGTCAAAAAGAACACATGATTCGCAATTATATGCTACCTAAAGATACACATCCAACTAGAGGTTTACCTTCTCACACTCATTTAAAACTTATCTTTAAAAATCTTAAAATTGGCTTACTTACCTCTGTTATGTCCCAAACCCCACACTTGGGTTAGCCATGTGACACGGCCGCATATTTCCTAGAGTGTAATTTTAGAGTATCTGCAAGGCCTGATACATCTGAATCAAACATTAATTTTGAGAGATAAACAACTAAGACAAACCACATGTTGCAGTCTTTATTGGAATTTAAAGTGATCAATAAATATATGGTTTGGATACATCCGGTATCAATTACAAAACTACTATTACCTCTCGAAAAGTTCCAACTCGGTCTGATCTAGCTAGGTATTCTGTAGTTCTGAAAAGAAATAGAAATAACAATATAAGCTAACAGCTCGGTAAAGATTTTCTAAGTTCACACACAAGCATGAAAAGATAACAATTCTTTAATAAATATGCTCATTGAGAATAATGATTCAAAACTTAAAAATTAACAATTGAGTATTCATATGCCCATCTCAATAATGATACTAGGATGTTCATCAAATTTCAATATATAGCAATTTAGATGTATGCAATACTCCATCAATAGCAGCTTTAATGTGCTTATCATATTTAACCAGATCAAAATTCCATTCAACCATGATTTCATTTTTAACTGATATTGTTTCTGTTAACGTCAGTACCAAGCTATTATTCTCATTCCTTATTTTATTATAATGTGTAATATGGATCGGATCCGAATTTTTAGCATTTAGACTGTTTACGGTTGTGCTCTTGCCCATGACTGGCCATACTCAAATACCACGTTCCTGCTTGTGGCGAGGCCATACGATAAAAGTATCACGTTCCTTCTCGTGATGAGGCCATACTGATAAAAGTACCACATTCTTGCCTTTGGAGGGACCATATTGATAAAAGTACCATGTTTCTACTCATGGCGAGGGCATACTAATGTTGTGACTAATCCAGATGCTCCGATTTTAAACTATTATAAATCATTTCCTTCGTTTCATTATTATTATTAGATTATAAGTTATTTATATATATGTATACTTTATTTATGCAATTGACAAAATTTGGGTTCATAAAGAATCAAAGCTTACAATACAATGCAAGTATACGATGCCCACAATTTCTAGCATATGATGCCAAACATTTATGATCAATATAGGTGGTTGTGATTAGAGATCCTTATCTCTAATAGCTAGCAACATTCACTCAATGTAACAACTTGAGCTACTGCACGCCTACAACATCCGATTAATTCTAAATCAACATTCGGTGCTAACAAATTTAGAAATTACCTTCTTTTCTAACTTACATGATTATGACCTAATTTTCTTGATTTCTAAGATTTAATCTATCATTCTATCCTTATTACAATAATCCATAACTAGCTTTAGAGATTAATGGACTTTACCTCAATTAGTAGGACCGGAAGGGATTCTACTTTGATCTTTTCTGACCTTAAGATATTGTCCACCTATAGATAAATCTAACCTAAGAAAATGAGGAAAGTGAATAAAGTCAAGATTAGTCTTTGTTTTAAACTGATCATTAGCAAAAGAAGGACAGAAGGATAGATTAAAGAAGGACATAAGGATTAAGGATGTAGAGGGATTAAGACGGAGATAGTAGAGGGCTTGGTCCATCTTTGAGAATAAGAGTAAAGGAACAAATAGATAACTAAGTCTACGGCCAAAAGAGAAAAGAAAAGAGAGGTATTCCTTTGTTGGTGAAGAGAAGGATGGCCATATCATCCTCTATTTGGCTGCAACTCTTCCTTTCTTCAAAACAGAAATTAACAAGAAAAACATAAACTAACAAGAAGAGTATAAAGACAGAAGGTTAGATTTAGGGTTTACCTTAGTGGAGAATGGAGAGGAGATAGGCTGGCATCTTGTGCGGAGGAAGAGGAGAAGAAAAAGAGAAGAAGAACAAGAAGAGGAAGGGAAAGAAGAAGAAGAAGAGAGGAGAGAAGACACGGGTAAGAGAGAGCGTGGGAGAGGGACAGCGTGCGTAAGAGAGAGGGAGAGCAAGGAAAAAGGGAGAGAGAGAGCTCACGGTGTGTGTGTGGGAAAAATAGAGATGAAAGGAGGGAGGGCATCGGGGGAAAAGAAAGAGACCGTGATGGGGTTCAGGGGACATGCGATGGGGGAGGTGGAAGGTTTCTATCGCATCTATGTTCCGCTCCTATCCGATGACCGCCTTAATAGGCAGCTGGCTAAGTGGGCTGGCTGGGCTGGGCCTCACAGCAGGGATGTAGAAATCTGGCACCCCCTGAAGGAGGTAAGTACGGGGAGTTTGAGGCTAGCTTGAACTTGGGTGAGAATGGAAGAGAAGGAAGAATGTGACTTGGACCAATTTTCCTTGGCTCTTGCTTATTGAAACTTATCCCTATATAGGCCAACTATAGTTACAGCTTATGTATCATGACGAACATCAGATTACGACTTAATGTGGTTTTATATTTAGACCTTGAATAGACAAGTTATAACTAGATGGTCCTTTGCACAACTATTTGTTGCAATCCATTGTCTATCATTGGCTTTCATATTTGTAAGCATGGTTTCAAGTATTGCTGAAACATGACATACATGATGGTATTATATTATTCTAGTGGGAAAATGGGACTGGGATGGTGTTTGAGACACGAAAACATGTTGGAACATGATAGGGTGGTGTTGGAAAAGAAGATGAAGGTGGCAGGGTGTTGGTGGAGGAGATAGAGATAGAGAAGGGCAACAATCTCCATTCATGGCAGTTCACAATGGTTTGCAGACACCCCGCCATTGCCTAGTGCCTTTAGGACAAGCAGGGAAAGGCATCTACCATGAGATAGATAGAGGTGTGCCCGGGAGAAAAAGATGGCAATGGCTTGAGTGTCCTAAGAGGAGGGGGAGCTAGGGTTTCTTCCTTTCATCTGTGTAACTGGGGAGGGGGGGAGGACCGATTGTGTTGGACCAACAAATTCAAGGCTTTAAAACCTACTTCTAGGCTTTAATACCCATTTTACCCTTGAGATCTAGCACATTCAACCTTGTGCCTATCTTGAGTGTCTCTAGCATCTCATGTGTGAGGACAGTGCAGTATATGGGGTGTATTGTTCTATGGAAAAGCGGTATGCCCCATATTGCGATACTTAAAACCTTGCTTACAAGTAAAGCTGTAAATGGTTAGGTTGACCCGTGACCTAACCCGATCCGATCCATATAGACTCGATCTGAACCATTTTCTAGAACCCATAGATCCGAGTCGGATTCTAAAATTGGATTCATTCCATTTTTTGGGCTGGGTCTGAATTTACTATATTTTGATCCGATCCAATCCGATCCGATCCATGGAGATTTTTGGGTTGATTTGAGTCTTGAGATAAATGATCCGATTCAACCTAACCCGATCTGAACCCAATACGAGACTTGAACACTCACCTGAATGGTTGAACCTGAACCTATTCTTCATCTCTCTGTTCCTATGTTACATGAATGATAATTTTGATTGAGGTTGCTTTAATATCTGTTGCTTTTGAAAGTGCATTCTATTGATTTTTAGACCCTTATTTTTTAGAATTTTATTAGAATATTTTGAATTTGGATTAACCAAGTTAGGGGCAGTGGGGAGGAAAATGTGATTAGGCTTTTTGGGTTATTGGATGAAGATTGTGGGACATGGAGACTCTAATAGTCTCATGTATCAGGATTAAAATTTGTTGTGCAAATAAGGCTGTTTACAGATCTACTTATTGATCATGTTATTTATAACCCATATCTGAATTGACTCGGATTTGGACCCGAACCGAATTTGTATTTCATGGATCGGGGTTGGGTTATACATGGATTTGTCCCGACCCGACTCGACCCGACCCGAATGACTCATTGGGTCAAGAAATTTGATATGGACCCAATTCGATCTTTTATTGGGCTGGGTTTGGGTCAAATATTTAGATCCGATCAAGGAACCGGATCGGATTGGGGTCACTCATGATCCGGTTTGACCTGAACCATTTGCACCCCTACTTATAAGCATTTCAATTGTGGTTCTTAAGTCCCAATATAAGACTGGATATGATCAATGCTTAAAATTTTTCATGTGAAAAGTTTGATGAATTAGGTATTTGATAAATATTACTATTATCAAAAGCAACATGAACTTGATAATATGATCCATGCTGGGCAAGAATCATGTGCCTCTTCATATATGTCCTAGAATGGCCATGTACCTTGGGTTCCTTGTTGAACAAAGGAATCCCCACTAGTAATCAGATGGAATGGTGGAACTAGATCCGAACAAATGGTAAATGGTGAACATATGCTTTCGCTTCAATGTGACTAAACCTAGTTAAGGAGCAAGAGAGGATGTCAGTGAGGCATCCTGTTCTCCCAACTGATGCTGGATTTTTTTTTAATTTAATTTAATTTTATTTTTTGGGTGGCGGTTACAAGAACTGGAGGAGCCATACAAACTCGAGCTATCAGGCCCAACTTACCACACTTCAATGGAAACAATCCCTCAAGTTGGGTCTATCAAGCAGAGTAGCTCTTCTCCTACCACTAAACTCCAACCAATGCTCTAATATTGCTTGGTTTCATATGTAGGGGAGGCCTTCTGACATAAAATCAGCACTTTGGCATGGCCTATGTTTATCATCTGAACTCATGTTTTGGTTGAGTATGAGGATCATATTGGTGCCTTAACCAAGATTATTGATGCAAGTTTGAATGCTTGGCCTATCTTATCGATCATCTTTCAGAAGATTCCTTATTGGCTACTTTTTTGGTGGGCTAATTGATGTAATCCAACTCGATGTCAAAATATTTCCAGCCAACAACATTTCGTGCAGCTATTTAGCTTGACCTTTCAAGAAGGGATGCTTACTTTTCATCGTGGGAAAGAACACGTGGATGTCTCCATGGAGGCCTCATCACTTCGTGACCACCATTGGCTAAGCATATATCAGTGTAGGAAGCTTGGCAATGTCATGAAATGGACCTTATAATTGTGATGAAAATTTCAGCCAGGTCATCACTTTAAAATGCTAGTCTTCTTCTTCTTCTTTTTCTTCTTCTTGTTTTTTTTTTCCCACTGTCCTATAATAGTGATGGTGATGAGCTGCTAGACTAGGGAGGTCCCCAATATTATTAGGCATCTTCCACTTGAGGACAATATGAAGCTAAGGAAGGAGGAGGGTTGTTATGGATATCATGTGTCATGTAACAAATTATCAATAATAGTATTTTGTTCGATGAGTATTACTGTTATTGTGTGGTAGGTTTTATTTAAGTTTGTGAGTAGAGGTTGAAAGAGTCAACTTAATTTGAGTTCTAGTAGGGAAATAATGGAGTTTTGGTTGAGTGCCATCGAAATGTAAGTAGTAGAAGGTAAGTGTGTTGTTTGGTTAACACCTTGAGAATGTATTTCCTGGCATGCAAAATAGACATTGATCCATCAGATCTTACCCACCAAAACTCCTATCTTGAGGAGATGAAATTGGAGGAAGATCCACCTCTAATGGATCACTTCTCTTCTCTTTTATTGTCCTAATAGCTCGCAATAAAAAAAATACCTGTAGCTAGTCATGCCTTTAAATTAGGGGACCATACAAATTCTGCACTTGGAGTTAATATCACAATCTTCGATAGTGGTTTCATGAAATAGATTGACAATTTAACATGTTCCATGTCAAACACAACCACCAGTAGTGCAACTCTTCAACTTGTCTGTTTGATGCAAAATCATTCATAATCTAATCATATACATGGCAACCATATGATATGTTACCCTGCTTCATCTATAGCTTTGAACAGATGGCAGTACTCAGTTTCTCTTTTCTACATGCACGCCCAATACTTGGATACTTGAGGGGAAAAAGAACACCTATGAAGCCTAAAGTCAATGTATATCACTAATTCAATGGTGGTGTGAACCATGAAATATCATAATATATTTCAATAAGATGCTGAAAACGTTTTAAATGGCTTTCAAGGAAATAGATTAAATCTAATACTTTATATAATTTAAAATCAATCATATATCCTCTTTCTTGGTGTAACTTTTAAGTGTATCACTCTTATGTGGCCTGTTTTTCCATTTTATTTGTTGTCTTATTCGTCTGAATGCTGAAGAACACCAACCATGCTTCTCCCCCACCCCCCCTTCTTTCAGCATGATCTTCTTGTATTAGATGAATGGTTGTCATTATTATTAATTCTTAGAATCTTTGCAATTGTAAAAGGCACATTATGAAGAGTCTCGTACTCTGTTTCATATCTGCATATTAATTCTCAGGATCTTCACAATTGTAAAAGGCACATCATGAAGGAGTCTGGTACTCTGGTTCATATCTGCGGTTCCCACCCCTACACCCACACCCTTCACCCCATGCTACAAGATGAACGACTACATTCTATATGTTTGGTTGATTTCACATTTCTTTGTTCAAAAAAAAATGCTTTTATTTAGCACAGCAGTTTTCTCTGTCTTTACTGAATTTTGATTTTCAACTTACTGCATCCTAACTTACTTTGCAACTCTTGGGACAGAATCTGGAATTTATATGAGGACTTACCGGTAAGAAGGGCGGAATGAACAACACTTTCAACAACCAAGTTTTAGCTGAAAAGCTATCTAAGCTCAACAATTCTCAACAAAGCATCGAAAGTATCCTTTGTTTGAGTTATTTTATGTATTAATGTTTGCAGATCTCTTCAATTAGATATTGAAATTGCATAAGCTTTTGAGCAGTCTATTGAATCAGCTCTATTCATTATTTAGAGATTGCTGCACTTAACTGAAATCTTCCAAAAAGAAATTGGTAAAATGATTTATTTGGCTTACATTTGCCTTATTAACAGATTGTGCCAAAAGAATGACATATTACTTTTCACAATACGCAGACTGGATGTCATGCCTATATTTGTCAACTCTAGATCAAGCTTCCTGTGGTGTACCATGCCGATGCATAGTCATAAAATTTGAAAATGAATAGAAAACCCCATAATTGGAGTCTTGTTGTGAAGTACCATGCAATGTAGATAAGCATAAATGAAGACAGAAACTAGGGATTGAAGAAACAAGAATGCAAAAATGGATTCCTTCATGAAAATGTGTTTCATTCATGTTTTATGACAATAAAAGGAAGGAAAAAAAAGAATACTGGCTAAACTAATCAAGTCGCCAGCAATTAATAGAGAAATTCACACAAGCAGGGTAAGTACCAGAAACCCCGAGACATGCCCTTTTTACATGCCTAATCCAAATTCCAACAAGTGGAATCAACTTCATCTAGCTGCAAGTCTCCAAGAAAACATGACAAAGCTATTCAAGATAATAGCCTTCCATTATGTGTCCTGCAGCTTAGCGCGTAATTGAAGCCAAGTTTAAAAAATGTTTTGTTTTGCATTAATCTTGTCCTGTCGGAGCCAAACAAGACATGTATGTAGTCTCACATAATAGTAACTTCACTTTCTTGGTGACCTTCTGGTCTTTGATCTTCCTTGGGCTTGATGGTTATTGTCTAACTGATTTAAATGTACATATATATGACTATATTTTAGTTTAGGTAGCGATGCTATATGTTGATTAAATACATACATAGCTGTCCTTCCGAAAGATAAGGAGAACGCTTGCATACATTTGTATTGATAAACCTGCACAATTAGATTAAAACTGGTTGCTTATGTTTGTTGATATTTTTTTCTTCGATTTTCTTCTGTCTGCACATATTTCACCTAAGTCACCTTTGTAATCATCCTTGTTTTTTTTTTTAAAATAATGCCATGCTTGTTTCAACTGTCTTATTGTGTTACAGTGTTATATCAAGCTAACAAGATACTTGTTTCTGTGATCATATCGAAATTAGGAAAATGCCATTTGTGGTGGATATTGCTTGTGCAACCCTGCATATGCATTCGAGAGAACTTGGCTTTGTGAAGTTTAGAGTCTTAGATCCCACAAAATTGTATATGTCATATCATGAATGTTAGTGTTTTGATGACTGTTAGTATATGATGTTATATGGTGTGTAAAGTTGCAAAGTTTTTCATGGTAGTATGTGTTTATTGTGTTATTAGCTGTTTTGTTTTTTTTAAAATTGGTTTGTTTCTCTCTTCTAAAGCTACGACTTGTTTAATATTTTAGATAACTCAACATTCATGAGTTGGTGCATGTCATATTTTAGAAGTGACTCAGAGTGCCCAGAGTTCCAGCATTTGTTATTGTTGATTTATACAAATATTAATATTTATACAAATATTAATAACTTGTGATATATCCCCCTTTTTCTGTAAACATGAACATATTCTTTATGATTAAGTTTCAATTTCACTTGGCATTTAATAACAACTATGATCCTTTTTTTGGCTGGACTTAGTTTTCTCATACCTTTTTTAGGCATTTTTCTTTAATCAATGCAGCAACATTGTTTTGCTTAGTTCTGCTTGCTTTTGTTGTGTTTCTTAACTCTGGATAAGCATTGTCACATTGGTGCATTTTTCACCGGAAGAAAGCCAAACAGGTTGTTGAGACGTGGGAGAAGCTGTTTAATAGCTCCCCGAAAGAACAAAAAGTCTCTTTTCTATATCTGGCAAATGATATCTTACAGAACAGCAGGCGCAAGGGGAGTGAGTTTGTAAATGAGTTTTGGAAGGTCCTTCCTGGATGTTTGAAAAATGTATATGAGAATGGAGAAGAAAATGGAAAGAAAGTGGTCATGAGATTGGTAAATTCTCTAGTTCTTTATTTCCTTTAAGTGTTGGACCTTTTTCTCTATTGATTATTTCCATATCTTTAGGTTGTATTTTTAGGCTATGGATTTACTAATGTGGTAATTTTGCTGTCAGCCTTTCCTATTTAAATATGTTTTTTTACAGTTATATTAAGTTTTATTTTATGCCATTTTTCTTCCTCTTATGATGCTTAACAATTATGTTTTGGTTGAGCTTCTAAATGTCTGACATCTTTACTGTTCTTGCCAGTCAAGGTTACTTCCCCTAACTGTAGTTGTTCTTTTGATAAAGATTGGACCATAAGAAACAAATTGTCTTCTAGATAATGCTGGCAGTATGGTGTAAAAATAGCTGACATATAATAAAATTTAGAAATCATGGATTGAAAGTGCTCACTTGTTCTTGCAACCCAAGTCATATATATATATATATATATATAGACACACACACACACACATATGTACATATGTATATATGTGTATAGATATACATATGTACATATATGTATGTATATATGTATATATGTATGTGTGTGTGTGTGTGTGTATGAAGACTTAGATGTTGATTTAGGCATTATACAATAGCTTCTGCACTTAAGCTTTATCATACATCTTTAGGGAATGATCTGCAAGCTTCTGTATTTTAGGTTTATCAGACTCGGCGTGGTTTCATATTTATTCAAAATATATGTAAAATGAGGTAGCTATCTTATAGCACCTGGATGTAGTGTATGAACAAAATAGCCACTTATTTGGTTAGGTTTAATTTCCTCACTGCTGTAGTCCCATGCACAACATACTCATTCATCTCATTCATAATATGTATGATTCTGTGGTTTGTATGCACAATTTACTTCAAGATCTTTATAGACAAAGCCTTTTTAGGGAATGGATAGACTGAAAATTTTATTCAGAAACACTGGATTGATCGTGACAAAATAAAGCAGTGCCCCAGGATTTTTTTTTGGGTACTTAAAATTCAAAATAATCATGATTTTAGTTTAATTGATCTTTATGCAAGTTTCCTATCCAAATTCCTTGTATATAGTCCTTGTTGCAGTTGAAAGCCATTTTTGACTAATTGAGGGTTTCCCATATTATATTCACTGCTACCTCATCATTTAATCCATGTGAAGTAATGGTGATTTTATTTCTTTGCCTTCCAAGGATTTCAACTATTTTTAGAAGAATGAGGAAACGGACCCTTGTTCGTCCTTGGCAGCTTGATCTTTCTGCTAACCATTAATGAAATTATATGTTGAAAAGTCTTGAAATTTTGATTGTCATCTTATCTTTCTTTATTATTCAGGTAGAAATATGGGATGAAAGGAAAGTCTTTGGTTCTCGTGGACGAAGCCTTAGAGACGATCTTCTTGGTAACACTCCTCCTCCTTTGTTGGATAACAATGGAAAGAGTTCAAATCCCATAAAAGTAGTGAAGAAAGATGCAAGTTCAATAAGATTTGTGAGTTACTAAAATTTTCCTTCTATATGGGCCCTTTTTCTGTTCCTTTTCATTGATTTCCATTCAGAAAAGTCTTAAATTCATATTTGTATCATGGTGTTTGTTCAATATTTAGAAACTGGCTGTTGGAGGAATGCCTGAGAAAATAGTAACTGCATATCAAGGTGTCCTTGAGGAACATTTCAGTGAAGACACTGCCTTAAATAAATGCAAATCTGCCACTCGACTTGTTGAGAAGATGGAGAAGGATGTTGATGATGCCTGCACTCAAGGTATGAACAATTCTTTAGGACCTGTTTCAGTATCTTATGAATGTTTGTGAATCTGGTGAAAATAGATGTTACTGTGTACTATATATGATATCACATTGTTCTTTTTTAGATTTTTCAATGAATTTTCATCATTGTATGCTTGATCATCTAAATCGTTTTGTGCCACCATTTCCTAAAGCAACCTATACCATTTTTTTGGCAATATATATTATATGCATATTCATGTGCACATGTACAGATGTAAGCACCTATATGATAAGGTTTAGTACATCCATTGGTTCTTTTTCCTTTTCCCGGAAGGCTAGGGTCAGTCAAAATAACCTCTGCTGCTGGTAATGATAACAATCTAGTTGAGAAAATTTTGCACCACTTCCATTTGTCTTTTACAGACAGCTTAGAACCGCTATTTTCTTTTGAATTATATGTCTCAATATGTGTAGTAAAAGAGAACAACATAGTAAAGTATGATGCTTTTCTGATTTATCTTGAGTTGTGCACAAGAAACTCATCTTTCTGTCAGTGCTTATGCTAGAAAATCTGATAGTTAAATTTACTATGAACCTTTGTGGTGCAAGACATCACCTTTCTTTTGGGTAGAAGTGCAAGACATCATTTCCAATGTCAAGTTTTTGAAACCTATCACTTTTCTCCCATATTTGAACCTGCTTCCCCTTCATGCTAATTGGGATCTACTTCCATCTCCCCCCTGCATGGACCTTACCAATGCGGACCAGCACACGCTAACATGCAGGATACATAGACATGTGTCCTCCGCATTGTGCCATTTCTGGGTGGCATGTTATATATAATGACATGGACCAGCATGGCGGGATATCCATGGTATGTGTATGTACGCACACATATATGCAGATACATAAATACGTACAGTCGTACATACATACATACAAACAAACATACATATCTACATACATATATACATATACACACATATACTTACACATATACATGTATGCATGTGCATGCAAGTTGTGGGCCATGGCATGGTTTGCTGTACCATCTCGTACCGCCCAATATGGGGCGCCATACCGTACTGGTCTCATGTTGGTACGCTATCTCGTACCATATCGATACTTTGTACGTTGTCTTGCACCGTATTAAACCGCGTACAGACATTATGATAGGATGGTACTAGCATGGGATCCGATACTGAGACGGCGAACCTTCATGGGTTTGCATGGGGGTGGGGGTGGGAGCAACTGCATGTGCGTGCTTGCTTCCTTGATGAGCTTAAAGTTCTTCTTGTTCTTCTTCTTTTTTGAAAGCCAATATTGTCTTTTTTTGGGTGAGCAAAGCCAATATTGTTGAATGAAACATGTAACTTTGTCACAAAATGGTGTCCTTTATAGAAAAACTTTTGTGGATGTGAATATTATTAGTGCAGCATTATTTGCTGAATTCTAATGCAATGTGCATTAAATATCTTTGTTGGATTTTGCTGTGTACTCATTATAGCCTAGCTGCAGAGATATTTAAATTAAAGAATACTTCATTTATTCTAAGCTTTTTGTGAAAGCCTTTTTTCCCATTTTATTAAGTCAATCAAATAATTGTTTATTTCAATCTTATGACAAGATTTATATTATTGTTGAAGAATTATATTTGAAAAACTCTATAAAAGTTCTTGATAATTTGTTGAATTCCATCTCATGAAGATGTTTGCAGTATCTTTTGATTTTCAAGTTTTAATTTCTAATTTTCCCTACCCCATCCTATCAGACTAAACCTTAGTCCTTAGCATGTGTTTGTATAAACATTGCCAAGACTCTTGAGAAATGAACCCATGGTTGAAGATAGACTTACATTTTGACTACATCCTATAATTTTGCCGGTTCTCCTTTTTATGATTCCTCTTTTAACATCATATGGAATCATTTCTATTTCATCCTCTTGACCCTGGTTTTTCCTGATTAAATTGTTTTGCTCGTCCAGGTAATCAGCAAAGATTACCATTGTTAACTGACCTTCAGGAGCAGGAAACTATTCTAAAGCAATGCATTGAGCAACTTGAAAGTGTCGAATTGGCTAGATCATCCTTGGTTGCTCAGCTAAAGGAAGCACTTAAAGAACAGGTATTAATTCTGTGTTGAATGGAGCAGTATCCATATTTTAATCAAGGTTTCCTGACTTTTATATGTTCTTGTTGGATTCCAATGTTTCAGGAATCAAAGCTGGAGCTTATCCACACTCAAATACAAGTAAGAATTTGTCGTCTCCCACTCCCTCGAAGTATCTTGAGGTTGTACTGTTTCCATGAAATCCCACTCCAATGGGTGATATCTAAATCATACTATCAGTTAAAATCACTTCGTTCTTATTTTATTTTATTTTAATGATATCAAGCTAGAAGCATATCTTTTTGTGTCATGTTTTCATTTTGTTGTAGCGCAACATTTTATTTCTTCAACATAGTTAGACTTCTGATGATCTAATATATGTTAGGTCTGGAGGTCTTAACATACCAAATAGGGCTGAAAACTGATTAGATGTGGATTGATATCAGCATTCCACATTCATACCCGTTTGTATTCAATGGAAACATATAAACATAATTTTGAAGTTTGCATCTGTAATTTTTATTAATAGATTCTGATATGAATTAGATATTATTTAATTCCATTTTTGTTGAAAATATATACCAATACAATTTGGGTATTAGTTCTATATCCATATGGATACAGATTGGGCGTACCATTAATGTGTGTTAAAGACGCAAGATATGCATCAAATAAATTATAGAATTTTAAACCAGTGAAATTTTGAAAAGAAAATGGAAAAAGAGGGAGGGAGAGAGGGAGGGGGGAGGCGAACCGATTGTCATTGTTGCAGAACCCTAATCCTGGCCAGCGTCGTTGTTGGAGAGCCATCATAGTTGTGTCATTGCATCATCATCGTTGTTGTGGAACCCTAACTCTAACCAGTGTCACCATCATGGAGCCAACGTCATTGTCTCATTATTGCCGTTGTAGAGCATCGAGAGAGAGGGGAGAGGAGGATTGGGAGGAGAATCGAGAGAGAGGGAGAGGAGAACCGAGATTGAGAAATAGAAGAATCGAGAGGGAGAAATTTGTGGGGGATTTGTTAAAAAAGGTTTCGGTGGAACCAGATCGACCGATTGAACCATCCTGGTAACCGATTGCCCGTTTGGTACACCTTGAACTGCTTGGTTTGAGATGGTTTGGTGCTCGTTGCTAAAACCATTATTTGTTATTGCAGTTGAAATAATGACTTGTATTTATTCAAATCGGGTTTGGACCAAGTTTATTTGACAATAAAATAATTGCCATTATCATGGTCATCATGATGCTTTATAATGGAAAATGACATGTAACAGCAGCAAAATATCGGTGTTATTTGATTTTGTTACAAATCATTGAATAGAAATTAATTTTTCTCTCTCTGGCATGAATATTTGAATGTAAAAAAAACTATGAACAATGCAAATCAAATTAAGGCCATTATCCCCATCATGCAGCAGCTGTTCTAACAAAATAATAGCTGAATAGTAGTCATTATCTTAAAGCTTGTTATTCCTATATAACATAATAAAAGGCCTTGCAAACTGTTATAATGCCTGTTATCTTATACTTTGGTAATCTTGTCGCAGTAGCTTTCAGTTTCTTTTCTATTAAAAAGAAAAACCTTTCCCATTATGTATTACTAGATATGTCTTTCTTTGAGTTCTCTCTCCCTCTGGTAATTCATCCATTAATTCTTGTTTCATACTGCTGCTATTGATCTAAAATGCTAGCACTTTTCTTCACTCTTTGATTCTGCTAGAGATTTTTTTTTTTTTTTTGTTGAATATATTTCTGTTTGCTGAAACTGATCTAAATCATTATTCATCTCAATGAGCAGAAATTTGTGTTATCTATTGCTAGTTGTTATTAGTTCTATCTAGTTTTCTGCCATATTATCTAAACACACTCATATGATGACTCATGATAATAGGAATACTGCAAACCCTGCTTAGCAAAAGCAATAGTGCAGAAGCATTGCTAAGATTTGCTAGAAGAGAGTTATGAGTGGTTAAGCTGTTTTTGTGTCAATTATATTTTAATTTTTGGGTTGATTTTTAAGCCATACTTGTTAGCTTTTTGGTCTCATTTTAGGTAGCTTTTGAACTGCATCTATTTTAAGTATTGGTTGGTTCAATCATATGCTTTTTTTTTTCTAAATTATTAAAAACCATATGAAGATCTTGTCTCTTTTCTTTGTATTTCTCCATTATTTTTTGCCGGGGATAAATAGCTTCCATAATTGTCCTTCTTGGCATAAAACCAAATCGTTTCTCAAATATTTTTGTGTCATACCTCAATATGTGCTCAATCACCCTCTATGAAAGTTTCATAGTATGATTCATGAGTTTGAACCACAATAGTTAGAATAATTTTGAATGTCACTGCTATTCTTATAAATCGGTACCATATTGCTCATCTTTCATTCATTAGGTATCATTTTGGTCTTTAAAATCTTATTAAACAAATTAGTTAACCAAGTTTCTCCCAAGTCACCTAAACACTTCAAACCTCACCAGCAGGCGGTAGCACAGGCGGAGCGGGCCTTGTGCTTCCACGCAAACGACCGGGGTTCGAAACGTGCGGGTGTTGATTAAATGCGAGACCGGATGCCCAATGCCCTGGTCGGGTGTACGCAGAGCGGTTTCTGATCCGCTTGGATGCCCGTGGGGCACCGGGTGATGTACTCACCCAGGAGACAGGGGGTCCCCCATCCTGCCTCTGTGGTGGGGAGCCACGGCCACCTGGCTTGTCAAGTGAGTCGCCCCCCTTTAGCGCATCGAACACTCTCTGGTGGAGGGGGCCCTTATGGTAAGGCCCAGAGAGGGTTGCTACGCTGGTATCCCCCCCCTCCAATTTTGTAACAAAAAGAGTACACTTCAAACCTCAATAGGAATTTCCTATCGCTTTTCCTAGTTTCATTTTTTCATAGCCTCCTTTACTTTTGATAATCTATTTCTATGTTAGACTTCATATTTCCATCTTCAATGGAACTAGTAAGGCATCCTAAATTAGTCACATGACTTTCATTGAATAGCTTATCAAAATAACTCCTCCATCTTTCTTTGATCTTATCTTCCTTAACCAAAACTTTTTTATTTTCATCTTTGATGCATTTAACCTGTGTCAAGTTTCTAGTCTTTTCTCTCAATCTTGCAATTTTATAGATTCTCGGTTCTTCATTTCTAACTTGTGATATAAGTCTTCATAGTTCATATCTTTCGAATCTGGCCTCTCCTGCTACCTTCAATACTTCCTTTTTAGCCATCTTATAGCATTCATAAGCTTCTTTGTTTCTTATATTTAGATAGTCTTTTGTAATCTCTTTTAGCCTTAACCATTAACTAGACTTTCTCATTCCATTGCAAAGTTTCCTTACTAGATGGCCCTTTTCCCTTTGATTCTCCTAATATTTTTGTATCACTTTCTTAATATTGTTAGCCATCTTTTTCTACATGGTATTGATTTTTCATTTAAATCATATTTTTCTTTGTTTGACATTCTATCCTTAAAAGTAATTTGTTTCTTTTCTCACAAATTCTACCATCTAGTCCTTGTGTCCTTATTTTCTTTAGTCTTCCATTTCTTTATACATATATCCAAGTTTTTCAATCTATGTTGGATGGTTAAACTCTCACCTAGTTTAACTTTAAATCTTTACACAAAATTCTATCAGTTTTTCTAGTAAGTAAGAAATCTATTCAACTATTGTTATGCCCATTTTTAAAAGCTATTACGTGAGCATCCTTTTTAAAGCAAGTGTTAGCTAATACTAGGTTGTATGCCATTATGAAATCCTAAATGACATTTCTTTCCTTGTTTGTATATCCAAAACCATAAATTCCATGCACCACTTCAAAACCCACATTATATTTTTCGCATGCCCAATTAAATCTCCTCCAATAGATATCTTTTCTCTACTACGAAATCTCTTGAATTAGTCCATCCATGTCCTCCCAGCAGTATTGCTTTATAACATTATTTGATTCTACTTGAGGAGCACGAGTGTTGATGATGTTAATAGACTCCTCTCCTAACACTAATTTTATTAAGATTACTCTCCTATTCTCTTAATATCTACAATGTCATCTTTTAAATTTTTATCGTCAATAGTTCCTACTCTTTTTTTATTCTATTGTAACAACTTAGGGCCTCACTTAAAGAGGCTAGTTGGAAAGTGTTATTTGGTTCTCTAGTTCTGTATAAGTATTTAAGATCTATCTATTGCATAGTCGATGTGGGACTAAATGTGTGCTTGCACGGAACCTCACATGTTCCCCATATTTAAGTTGTGTGCAGGTGTGTGTTTGGTTCTGTAATGGCTCTGCACTAGATAGATAATGGGTATTTATACAGGGCCAAAAAACTCAAATGACACCTTTCAACTAGCTTTTTTGGGTGAGATCTTGGGTTCTTACAGATGGTATCAGAGGAGACCCGATCCATGGCCTGGGTGGACCAAAAGACACTACAGCATGACCCATTTAGGTTGACCATAGGTTGATTGTAGTATTTGTGATTGGATTTGTTGTACATGTGATTGGATTTGAATGGATCTACACCCTTAGCCTAGCGAAGGTGCCAAGGCTTAAAGTAGAGTATGTGAGGACCCTTGCAAACATGTGTTTAATCTCATATCGGCTATGCATTGGGCAAATCTAGGGTGTTTATATAGGTCAACTCAAATAACACTTTTTGGCTAAATTTTTTGGGTGAGGCCTTGGATGGTTACACCTGTTGGAATATTATTATATTTGGAAAGTTATATTTGGAAAGCATGACAATTTCTTCATAGAAAAGTATATCAATTTCTCCATCAACTCCACCATCCTTGATTTTGTGTCATTTGAATTTCTTTTTTATTTGTTTTCCACGATCATGGGATTGTATCTTTTCTTTATTTGTTTCCCATAATCATGAGATTTTGTGAGAATCTTGGTGTATTATATATATTTGTAAACGATGCAATAGATGAACAAGCTTCATCTTTTTTCATTGGACATGGTATTATAGCTTGGGAGAGAAAACACTAGCCGTCCTAACCTCTTCGGCGGTGCACTATCCCACTGTCTCTCTCCACTAAAATTCAGCCTCTCCTGAGCATTATCTTATCCTTTCCCGTGTGTGGGTCCTCCTTCATGACTCGATTTCCACGTGAACAGAAACTTTTCAGTTCTTTTATGCGTCTCTCTTTGATTTGGAGCCTTTTTATTGTTGTTACTGTTTCTTGAGGTATTTATAGATTTTTTTTCAATCCAAATCAATATGTCGGCATCTTCGAACCCGTCTTCTTCGATAAAGCCAAGTATTTTCACTTTTATCTTTTCTGGTTCACCTTTGGTCACCACAGAACAACTCTCTGGTCCCAATAATGTCTTGGGCTGCAGCTATTCAATTATGGTTTAAAGGTCAAGGATATGAAGACCACTTGATTAAGAAAACTGCAGATGTTTCTGCTACTGACCAGCCCACTTGGCAAAAGATTGATGCTCAACTGTGTAGTCTCTTGTTGTCCACTATTGACCACAAACTTTTTCCCATATTCCGCCCTTATCATACTTGCTATGATCCGTGGAAAAAGGCTAAAACCTTATAGGCCAGATTCAACACTTTTATACTGTTATTCCTGACATGTTACATTTTCAGAAACTTGATCAGGATATGCCTACCTATATAGGTCAGATTCAAACCATAAAGGAGCTTGCTGAACTGTTGCCTATCACTGCTAACACTGAAGCACAGGAGCAACAATGTGATAAGCTCTTTATAGTTCTCACCTTGGCTGGACTACCTTTCGATCTTGTCTCTATCCGTGATCAAATTCTGACTAGCCCCACAGGACTCTCTACGGAAGATGTCTTTGTATGTCTGCTACGCATTTCCTCTCCATCTGTTTCTGACTCTGGTGCTTCTCCCATTGACTCTTCTATTCTTGTCTCATAATCTTTCGATCGGAACAGTCGTGGTGGAAGTAATGGTCGTGGAGGTAACCGGCAGCGACCACAGTGCATTTATTGTCATAAGATTGGCCATATTCGAGATCGCTGTTTTAAGCTGAATGGTCGGCCACCTCATATTACGAATGTTGTCCAGGTCGATTCTACCTCCATTGTGTCATTTTCAGAGGACACATCACCTCAGACTATTTCCATTTCTGCTACTGAGTATGATGCGTATCTTCAGTATCAAGCCGCCAAGCAGTCTACTATCGCCTCTACTGATTACACTGATAATTTAGTTGTTTGTCTCACTCATTCCTCCTCAGTTGGACCATGGGTTCTCGATTCTGGTGCCTTTGATCATATTTCGGGTGATAAGTATCTTTTCTCCAACATTACTAGTTCTTCTCTTCCTATGGTTATTTTGGCTAGTGTCTCTAAAATCTTAGCTAAGGATGTTGGTCAGGCTAGACCTCTTCCCTCTTTATCTTTGGATTCTGTACTTCATGTTCTAGATTGTTTCTTTAATCTTATATTTGTTAGCAAATTAATACGTTTCCTTAATTGTTCAGTCACATTTAGTAGAAGTCTGTCCTTGTGCAGGATCGGGGTACAAGACCAATGATTGATGTCGGGCGTGAGTCACAAGGGCTTTACCACCTCACATTACCTACATCACCAGTAGTCTGCACTTCTAATGCACCACCGTCTTTTATCCATAGTCGTTTGGGACATCCTAGTCTTTCGAAGTTTCAAAAGATGGTTCCTTATCTCTCCTCTCTATCATCACTAGAATGTGAGTCACGTCAGCTTGAAAAATAAGTACATACTTCGTTTCCAAAGCATGTCAATAATCGGATTGCGTCCCCATTTAATCTTGTTCACCCTGACATATGGGGTCCTAGTCGTGTCAGTTCTACTTTGGATTTTCAGTACTTTGTGACATTTATTGGTGATTACTCTCGTTGCACTTAGTTATTTTTAATAAAAAATCGTTCCGAGTTATTTTCAATATTTAAATCTTTTTGTGCTGAAGTTCATACACAATTTGGTGTTCCAATTGGTACTTTATGTAGTGATAATGCACAAGAATATTTTTCTATCTCTTTCAATAGCTTCATGTCTTCATAGGGCATCTTTTATGAATCTTCATGTAGTCGTACTCAGCAAAATGGAGTTGTTGAGCATACAAACCGTCATCTCATTGAGACTGCCTACACATTACTTTTACATAATAATGTTTCTCTCTATTTCTAGGGGGATGCTGTGCTTACTACCTGTTACTTGATTAATAGAATGCCTTCGTCAGTTTTACAAAATCAGATTCTACATTCCATTATGTTTTCTACCCATTCTCTTTATGCTCTTCTCCTTCGTGTGTTTGGCTGTACTTGTTTTGTTTGTAATTTAACCCCTGGACAGGATAAACTTTCTGCCAAATCTCTCAAGTATCTTTTTGGGCTACTCTCATCTTCAAAAAGGATATCGATGCTACTCTCCAGAATTCAGACACAAATCGTTACATCACCTCCATAGATGTCATTTTCCATGAGAACAATTTTTTTTTTCATCTTCTCCTTTTGAGCATCCCATCATATCTGAGGTTCTTCTCATTCCCTATATTAGCCCTCCTGAGGACACTCCGGCTTGCCCACTTCAAGTTTATCATCGTCGTCCACGTTCTGACCCTCATGTAGGTCCGGTTGGTGCTCCTACCAACTCACTCTTTGCTCCAACGTCTGTACCTACCACAGATCTACTTTCGATAAATAGTCTTCCCATTGCGATTCGAAAAGGTATTCGCTTTACTCGTAATCCTCATCCTATTTATAGCTTTTTTAGTTATAATTGTCTGTCTTCATCCTATTATGCCTTTGTATCCTCTGTCTTTTGTTTTTGTCCCAAAAACTACTAGTGAGGCACTGGCTCATCCAGGGTGGCGGCAGGCAATGGTTGATGAAATGGTGGCTTTGCATTCTAGTGGCACTTAGGAGCGACTTACCACCTGATAAATCTACCATTGGTTGTCATTGGATTTACACGGTAAAGGTTGATCAACTTAAGGCACGGTTGCTTGCTAAGGGCTATATCCAGATATTTGGCTTGGATTACGATGACACTTTCTCACCAGTGGTCAAGATTGCCTCTATTCGTCTTCTTCTCTCTATGGCTGCCATGAGACATTGACCTCTTTTTCAACTAGATATTGAAAATGCTTTTCTCCAGGGGAGCTTGCCGAAGAGGTGTATATGGAGCAACTACCTGGCTTTGTTGCTCAGGGAGAGTCTGGTTTGGTTTGTCGCCTTCATTTTCTTTATGGCTTGAAATAGTCTCTGCGGGCTTGGTTTGGAAGGTTTAGCACTGGTATTCAACAGTTTGGTATGGTTCGCAGTAAGGCGGATCATTTTGTTTCTATTGTCATTCCTCACAGAGTCAGTGCATATCAAGGTATGTTGAACCGGTATCGTCGGCCGTATCGGTTGATCGGCGGTACGGTTCGGTATGGTTTAGTACCATACCGAACCGACGAAGGCAAGCGGACCCGAACTGAAAGAAGAAAAAGAGAGAAAGAGAGAGAAATAGAAAGAGGAGGAAGAAAGAAAAAGAGGGAGGGGAAGGAGCCGGTGGGGCCGTCAGACGGCCTCCGATTGGCCGTCGTGGCCGTCGGAGGGCGCAGTCCGCGCATGCATAGCCGCGGACGTGAAACAGGGGCGTCGCTCCTATTTCGCGAGTTTTTTTTAAAAAAGATATTTTTAAGTGAAGCCGGCAAACATGATTTTTATTTTTTTAAAAAAAAATTTCTTAAGTCGGCAATCCAGTTGTCGACTTCATGAGTTTAAAATCAAAAAAAAAAATCAAAATAGACGACCGTCTGTTTCGAAAAAGAAGGGGGCGGAGCCGCGGAGGGGCTCCGCGCTCCGCGGCTCCGCCCGCTCGACCGTCCTCAGGCCGTCGGTGTTGGCTCGTCGGCCACTGGGGGCCTCGCGACGGAGGTGCTGTCCGTCCGGTAGGTCCCTTCCTCCCCTCGAGCGCTCTCTCTTGAAAGTCCTATCGGGCGATATGGGGCTCGGAAGCCCTCCGACGGCCGCAGCCGGCCTCCGGCGGCTCCCACCTCCCTCCCTCTCCTCTCTCTTTCTCATTTTTCCTCTTTTTTTCTTTCGTACCATCGGTGTATCGAATTTACCGGTCGAATCGTGTCAGTTCTCCATCGGTTCGGTACGATACGGGATGTACTGGTCGGTTCAGCACGGTATGGCAAACGTTGGTGCATATACTTGGTTGTCTATGTGGATGATATAGTTATCACAGGCAATGATCAAGATGAAATCTGTCAATTAAAGCAACATCTCTTTCATCATTTTCTGACTAAGGATTTGGATCGTCTAAAATATTTTTTGGGTATTGAGGTGGCTCAGTCTACTGATGGTGTTGTAATCTCACAGAGAAAATATGCACTAGACATATTGGAAGAAACTGGCATGATAGATTGCCGACTTGTTGATACACCCATGGATCCAAATATCAAACTTCTACCTGGATAGGGGAAGCCACTATTAGACTCTAGATGGTATCGAAGGCTTGTTGGAAAATTAAATTATCTCACTATCACTCGACCAGATATCTCTTTTGCTATAAGTGTTGTTTGTCAGTTCCTACAAGCTCCATATAACAGTCACTGGGATGCAGTGATTCGCATTCTTAGATATATTAAAGAAGCATTAGGCCAAGGACTCTTATATGAAGACAAAGGGCATATCGGGGTGATTGGCTATACAGATGTAGATTGGGCAGGATCTCCCTCTGATAGACGGTCAACATCAGGATATTGTGTTTTTATTGGAGGCAATCTAATATCTTGGAAAAGTAAGAAACAAGATGTTGTGGCCAGATCAAGTGCAGAAGCAGAATACTGAGCTATGGTATTGGCCACATGTGAACTCATATGGTTGAAGCAACTATGCCAGGAATTAAAGTTTGGTGAAGTCAAACAGATGCAGTTGATATGTGATAATCAAGTAGTCCTGCACATTGCCTCCAATCCAGTTTTTCATGAGAGGACCAAACATATAGAAGTCGACTATCACTTTATTAGAGAAAAGATTCTTTCAGAAATTATTGCTACTATTTTTGTTAACTCAAATGACCAAGTGGCAGATATATTCACTAAATCTCTGAGGTCCTCGAATTAGCTACATATGTAACAAGCTTGGTGCGTATAACATATATGCTCCAGCTTGAGGGGGAGTGTTGGAATATTTTTATATTTGGAAAGTTATATTTGGAAAGCATGACAATTCCTCCATAGGAAAGTATATCAATTTCTCCATCAACTCCACTATCCTTGATTCTGTATCATTTGAATTTCTTCTTTATTTATTTCCCACAATCATGGGATTGTATCTTTTCTTTATTTGTTTCCACAATCGTGGGATTGTATCTTTTCTTTATTTGTTTCCCACAATCATGAGATTTTGTGAGGATCTTGGTGTATTATATATATTTGTAAACGATGTAATAGATGAACAAGCTTCACCTTTTCCATTCGACAACACCTATCTTTCCCAGAATACCAAAATTTATAATCCATGTTGCAAACTTTATTTTTTATTCTTTCCACTTAGTCTTTTGTAGGCAAGCTATGCTAATTCTCCTGAGGATATTGGTGTATTATATATATTTGTAAACGATGCAATAGATGAACAAGCTTCACCTTTTCTATTTGACAACACCTATCTTTCCCAGAATACCAAAATTTATAATCCATGTTGCAAACTTTATTTTTTATTCTTTCCACTTAGTCTTTTGCAGGCAAGCTATGCTAATTCTCCTCCTAAGTATTGTATCTATTAATTCTATATTTCCTATCAATGTTCATATTTTCTTAGTTGCTAAATGTGTCATACTTTTCTGGGCTAACTTTTTTACTCACATCTGTCCATTAAAGTGTGAGAACCTTTGCCTACTTCCCACCACATCCAGACACCGATGTGGCATGGTGCATTTGGGGAATGCCCTAGTTAGCCGTTGCTCATTTTCTACCATTCCAGGGGTCTGATGCAACGCATCACTAATAGGAAAAGCTCCAAGTGTCTTTTTATATGGATTCATGTTCATAGAATGTGACTATAATTTTATGCTGGCCAACAACCTACTGGAAGTCTCCTCCTTTATCCAGTCTTGGGAATGGCTATATACAAAACATAGATGGAGTTAAACAATTGAATTTTAATTATCTTAAAAGAAGGTTAATAAGGTAGATTTTTTCATCTTTCATCATCCTTGAAATGATCATAAAAGTAAGTTCTTTCCTTGTTCATCATCCTCTAATTGAAATACTATCAGATAAGAATTGGTTTTTTGCTACATAGCATTATGATCAATGTTGGTTGTGATCATTGGGCAATTTGCAATTCCATATATTTCTCTTGGAGGAAATCTTGATCTTGAGTTTGGATGTGAATTAGTAATGAAATTGATTTTAAAGTGGCTTTTTTTGGATAGAAAAGGGACTATTGTCAATGGGCTATACAACAATTGTAGCCCTCCCCCAAATATCCCTATCCCCCAAATCTGGTGAAGGTGCAATTTGATCCCAGGTCTTTGATACAGCTGCCAAAGATTTTACCAGCTTGACAAGATGGTACCTTTGATCTTAATGTGGTTTTCATTCTATGGCCCTCATCTTTACTTTAGTCTGTATGATAGCAGTTTGATATTCACGATCTGTTCATGCTCATATTGGTTGTTAGGGATCCCATCATACATATTAAACTAGTTGGAGGTCACATCATAAGATGGATGAGTGAGAGATGTCTCTTATCCTTCTTCAGGCATAGTTGCATGCTCACTCAGGTTTCTTGCTGTCTGTTTCTATGCAATTGGTTTCTTGTTGTTCATCTTCTATTGCATCTTCAGTCATTCTGAGGCTCGACCTATTGTTCTTAATCAATTCTGTCTACATAACTCTTTTCACTCCATTGAAATTTTCTTTTTCAATTCTTTATTATTTGAGCTTTGTTGGATTGCATGCTGGTACAACTTCTCCACACAAACAAAAATGTATGCATCTCACGATATTGTATCTCTTAGTTGCATATTAATAGTCAAGATGTAGCATGTGATCTACATGTATATTGCATCACACTGTATAGTCTACAAATCTTTTACCTTGTGTTTGGTTGGGGTCATGAAAGGGAGAATGGATGAGGTTGGAAGGATGGATAGTCTGCATCCACCGTTTGGTTCAAAAATTTTAGGAAGGATGGATTAAAAGAAAGGATTATCTATCCATCCTGGTCCACCATTGTGCATCCTCCTAAATTGGGAGGATGTAAGGATGGATGGAACATGTGAGGGATAGATTTCTGCATTGACAAAATTATCCTCATTATTTTTTTTTTTGACAATTATAACACTTCTTCACTTTTTTATTCATATTATTTATATCTATATATTTATTTTATCTATATTATTAAATTTTATTACTAATTATTTTAATTTTACTATATACTTTTCATAATTATAATTAAATAATTAGAATTATCTTCTATTTTTCTATTTATATTTACTATTCATAATTAACTATTTATATAAAATTAATTGAGCATTTAAATCAAATTATAGATTAATTAGTTATTTATATAATTACTATTTATAAATGAATAAACTCATTAATAATTAATTTATAAAATTATTTATTTAATTAAATTAAAATTAAGTGTTTATATATTTTTTATATAATTATAAATTCTAAGATTATAGGTTTATATATTGCTTATTTTTTTTTACTATAAATAAGCATTATAAATCTATAATAATAATAATTTTTATTAAAGGATAATTTAATAAAAATATCATACAGATATCATCCATCCTCTCTTTCGTTTCTTCTATACTAAACAGAAGAGGAATTTATTCACATCCATCGTTCGATATTTTACTGAACACACGAGAGGATGGATAGAAAATCCAACCCTCCTCTCTATCCATCCTTTCTCAATCAATCCTTTATCAAATCCATCCTTCATACCACACAAAGGGTAAGTATAGAAGGTCTTAGAGTCAGCAAATATAACCAGTGAAGAATTTTGTGAAATCCTTTCCCTTTTGCAAGTCTATTCTTTAAAGTTGGTTCAATTTTCAAAGTCGATCATAATTTCCTTATCTGCGAATGTCAGAGCAGTAGAAATAGTTTAGTTCCCTGATGATTCACCAAATAGCTCTCAGATATAGTGTTGGCATGGGGCTTTTGGTAGCCAATAAACATACCACTTGCCTAAGTACAAGAATCTCGTTAGAGATAGTGGTGAGATTTTTTCTTGAGGAGCTATTTCATCCTGCGCAACTGAACTAAACAAGTGTCCTTAGTAACCAGTTTATCTTGCTTCCCTCTGTAAGCTTGGCTCTTTAAAATTCATATTGGCTTTGAGAACTGATCTCTTATTGGACATGACATATCGGTTAAAATAATTCTTTCGTACAATGATCAATTTAGATAGCATGTGCACAATCCCTGTGAAATCATCATCAATCATCAAAATTCATTTTGGCTAAGTGAACATGTCTCTCGCCAAAGATGCTGTATCTCTAGGAACAGTCTTTCAATGAGGTGAACTGATCTAGGAAAGCATTTTGCTTGGCATTCACCTGAGGGTTGTCATCAATGATAGTCATCTTCAAATCATATGCACAAAAACAATTAATTCACCAGATCTTTCTTCCAAAGAATCAGAAAATTGGTGGTTGGTGTACATGCAAATTACCTCTAGCAAAGGCATTCTTCTTATATATTTGGTACAAGAAGAATTGCTTGACTAATGGCCTTGTTCTGCCATGTTAAGGGGCACAAATTTTAGAGGAGTAGCTATCCATGCCAACTTTTGACCACATGAAGGGGTTATAAGGCATGGTAATAGAATGTCAGAAGGTTGCTAGCAGGCTGGGTTTGTTGAAAGCACTTAAAGCTGCTGCCTCTTGCTATGGGAAGGACCGAAGGAGATGAAGATGTTTCCAAGGACAAGAGGGACTTAAAAAACTCTAGTTAAAACTCTAGCTTCCACCAAGAGTTGCACTCATGCCCCATGGATGCTATGTGCCTCTCTTTTGTTGGGGGGTTGGGGGGGGTGGGGGTGGTGCGATGATGGATTGGTCCAGGAAGGTGGAAAAGATGAACCATTCTAGTACTGCAGAGGCTTTGGCCATCATAAAATGAATGCTCAGGAAACCAAGAGGAGCATCTAAAGGCAAAGGTAAGCTCCCACCCTTGGGGAAGGCCTTTTGTTGGGGTTAGTCCTGATGAGCAGCTTCAAATAATCATATATAGGGATTTCAAAGGGTCATCTATCTGTATGTATCAGTTTGTGAGGACCATTGTGCCAGTTCTTAGAATGCTATCATATTAGCTGCTTTAATATTGGCAAAATTCTGTACTACCATTTGTATGATCATGTTTTCTCATTTCATTAGAATGGGTGTGTTGATCTGCCTCCATGAGCTTTTTTAAGTAGCTGGATTTTTTTTTTTTCAATCCCATATTATGATTAGTTATGGCTTTTGCACCACAACTTTCTCTAGCAAAGGGGAGCAAACTGAATTTCAAGTATCATCCACATTATGCATGCTGATACTTGGACCTAGTTTTTATGAAACCACCATTGCTTGTATTGACACCGGTCTGGATGTGTGTCATTTACAGGTTGCTCAAGCTGAGGTTGAACGCGCCAGCAACATGAGGCAGAGACTTGGTTCAGCCACCACCGGCAGTGGTCCTAGCCTTAGCCCCAACCCTCGCAATATGACCCAACCTATCATGACTTTTCCACCAGAGACTCCTGTAATAGAACCCAGCCCATCCCCCACGAAACCCATCACCCCGCAAGTTCAACCACCGCAACCTGTGACAACTTTTGTAAATACCTTAAGCAGTGCAGAAGAGGAGCACAAGAAAGCAGCAGCCGCTGTTGCAGCGAAGCTCACTGCTTCATCTTCCTCAGCACAAGTGCTGACCTCTATTCTGTCATCTTTGGCTGCTGAAGAAGCCGCTTCCAAGAATGGTGGTCTAAGTACCGGTGCCTTTTCCAGCAGCGCACCCATTTTCCCAGTGGATAAAAGGCCTAGACTCGAGAAACCCATGAGTGTCTCTGATATGAGTACTTCTTATTTTGGACAGGCCCAGCAGCAGTTGCAACAGCAAATGACATCCGTTCCTCTTTCACTTCCTCAAGGCTCAGCCACAACTATGCAACCATTGTCCCAGGCTAATCAGGCAACTCAACCCTTTCCACCACCTCCCCCACCTCTGCCACCATTTCCACCACCCCCAGTGCAGCAGCAGTATGTACAGACTAGTGGAATGATGGTAGGGGTGGTGCCTTTTGGGTATGTGGGTACTTCTCTCCCCCCACCACCTCCTCTGCCAGCCCACGTATCAATGGGCTTGACAAGACCTGGTGCTCCACCTCCACCACCGCCACCACTGCCACCGCCACAGCAGCAGCAGCAACCACAGCAGCTGCAATCAGGTACAACAGGGTTTTACCAGTCCCCAGGAGTTGGATTTTATGGGCAAGTGCAGCCGACAACGCCAGTCCAACGACAATGAGAAGTATCTTCGGTGGCTGTGGGTCGTTTGCATGACCCATTGTCTTGATATGTATATTAATAGCCCCTTTTCTGGGAATATATCATATTTCATGAAATTGGTAGATATGGTCAAGGCAAAGCAGGATCAGCACTGAAATGGAAATGTAGGTTGACAGAAGCATAAATTTCTCATCTGTGACTGTTGGTCGTAGAGAAAAATATGAGATCTTCTGAGAATGTCTCTGGGTGCGTGCACGCTTCCATCCTCTATAGCCCCAACAAATCTAGAATAGATGGTTTCTGTTCTCACTGGAGTGTGACCCAATTTCTGTTGATGGCACTAAGAGCGAAGGTGAACTTAAACAACTCAGGCCTTTTCGCTTCTCACTTATAATATTGTTTTTGGATTAAAATTATTGTGGTTTTGAAAGGTTCTGGGTCGGTCCCCTGGCATGGTTGTCTTTCGTCAAAAGGATGCTTAGGACTAGATGTCATATACTATGGTTAATTTGCCATTGCTGGGACACCATGCTTTGCCTTGCTCAGAGGCTTGATGTCAAGGAAATTTATTAATTAAGAAGAGATCTATCACCTCTAAATTAAAGCAATGGATCAGAGCATCAAATGCTGGAACAAAAAATGATAAAAATGCAGTATTATTGCTGGTTCATGTATCCACAAACTACCAGGATAAGAGAGTGATGGAGCTTGTTTTGTTTGTTTGGTCTACACATGTAAATTAGAACTTCCCCTAGTTTAGTTGGGTGGGATCATCTTGTGCGCTTGGATTTGGATTTAGTAGTTAAATGCAATTTTGCTGTTAAAACTGGATAAAAACAGGAAGCAAAAATTTTAGAAGATGGCCGAGAAACTTTAGTAACTTCTTTTTTGGACGATGAAAATAAAACTTTCAGTAACTTGAGGCAAAAATTTTAGACGATGACGGGGAAACTTCAGTAAGTTCTTTTTTGGATGATGAAAATAGAACTTGCAGTAACTAAGGTAGCACCACCTGCGCATTAGCTGGGAATCACGTTTCAACAATGTTTAGAAACCATGTGATCTCAAGATGTCCTTGGCTGATGTTTTGAGAATTTCAATATCAAAATCTTAATAAATAAAATGAATAGAAATTAAATATTATATTAAGAAACTAATTTAAATAAATAGTTTTCAAACATTATTTTATATAATAAAAGCTGATCAGGGAATATTGGCAGATAATTTGATAACCCATTGGCTGATAAATTGGAATATTTCAGCCTCCTCGCAACATGGAATAGCTACTGATTGGGATGCTCATGGACGCAGGGTGTAAACCATCTTAAATTCTCCATTGTCGTAATCTTCCAGGAAGAAGGACAAATCTCATGTGCATTACGTGTACGGAAGAAAAAAGAGGTTGGGCATGTTGCCACAACGTTACATGTTAGAAGAGATGCCTTTTAGCCTTTAAAGGCTGGATTTGCTGTTTCCTTGTACTTTTTCCCTGCATGTCCACCTGCCTTTCTACCTGTGTCTCAGAGCTTGTTAGTCGGGATATGAACTAAACTAATCACCTCCCACCCTCCTTACAAGTCATTAGCTAATCTATCCGCTAACACATTCTTGAGAAACATAGAAAAAGAATATGTGAAAGAACAACAAAAAGTTCAGGCTTAATTTTTATGAACCACGGTTTCCGATAAGCTGGTGATCAAAAGGAATTTGCACTAGTTTTATCTGAAGAATAGTAAGTAAGAGCAGGTGGTGAATGTATCCTCTAAATCAGAAGGTTAGGAAACTACGCTATTTACTATTTGACCAGAATTGCACCTGTTCTTGTTCTCCATGGAGGGGAAGAAAATTACCAAGTTTATTTTTTTACAATATTGTCCCTGCTAGGACGAGACATAATTACACAAAACCAGTTCAAGGAGAGAGACCAATTATTGCCGCTTGCACTACCCAACCTACCACTTAAAGGTGCAAACCTAGATGAGAAAAGTGAAGGAGAAACAAAGAGTTTGTTATAAGATATTGACAAATTAACTTCATTTCTGCAATCCATCGCAATATTTTATTTGTATTCTTGCAAGAAATGAGTATATACCAGCAAAAAAAGAGCTCCTTTGTAAATATCCATAATTTGAAAGAAAAGAATCCAATAAGAATCCATTTAAAACTACAATGTCCATGGGTTCCCATGGTTCCCAATAAAAAATCCAATTTTACTTTTTGATTGCATTTTTTTTTTCCATGGTAGGATTAATTCCTTGACAATTTTTCTTTTCGATACCTTGCTTTCCTATTATTTTTCCATATTAGTTTGCATGAGTAGCAACTAATTTGTTATTAGGTGGTGAATAATTAGTGAGAGTAGGGATATCTAAAGAATTATTTAGAATAATACGTTTCTACATGTGAGAAATGCTATCATGGTCCACACTTTGTGGTTCTTCAGTAGGAAATCCATGTTTTTTACTCATTTATTTTCAAGTAATAGAAAGAAGTTTTTTGTGGTATTTGATGATGTTGTTTAATAATATTTTTTTATGAAAAAGTGCATGTCTACATTCTTAGAGATGCATCATACAAGATTCACACCTAAATTTTTGATTGCCGAGCAAAGAGATGTGACCAGTAAGACAATCTCCAGTCGCTATATCATTCCATAACATCAATTCTTTTATTTTAATATAAATATCATATGTGTATCATAATACCATGTCATATACAAGAACAAAAATAGCCGTATATATATATATATATATATATATATATATATCTTTTCTACTTCCGACCATTTTTTTGGCCTAAAATCTAATTGTTTTACTTCTCTTTCTATCAAAAAAATACTCTTCAATAGAATACTTTGGAAAAATGAATCTAAATGTCATGATCACTTAAGAAATAGCAAACTATTTACCATCTTCTCCAAAACGATTTATAAGAAAAAGACAAGTTGGCATGTTTTAATGGTGAATGAATGAGATGACAGTCATTTACAACTATCAATTTCCCTCTGTATCCCTTTTCTCAAGGAAAAAAGCAAAGATAAGTTAAATACTTCTTGATAATTCCTCAACTGCTTTTTGAATTAGCAAATCATTATTGCTTTCGGAAAAAAAAATTCATATGAAAACTCTCTCACAAGCTGTAACTAAGTATCCATTTATTTTTCCTAGTAACTTTATCGTAGACTGCTGATGGTTTTGCTATCTGATAGGAGAAATATTAATTTTGATTTCTTGTATAGGCATTACAAACTTATCTCCTGTGTCATCTACATACCATGGGCTACAAAGAAACTAATCAAGTAATCAGAGCTACAACAGAAAATCAAGGACAGAACTGTCCTACAAAATCATAAAATAGAAAGAAAGAATTAAAGCTAGCTACCAAAATATTTGGCAGAGAATGTTTCTCTTTCCTGTTAAGATCTCTTCTCCTAATTGTGTTTTGGATTTGACTTGCTTGTTGGTGGCAGCTTCTTCATGTTTGCGATGACCTCTATCTCGGTTTGTTTGTCTGCTGCTGCATGGAAGCCTTTCAGATTTGCAGAGTTGGTGGCCACAGGCTTCAACAGCCTTCTTATTTGGACCTTCTCTTCTAAAGATTCTCTCTCCAAGGAGGGAGGTGATGGAAAACTTGCATAAAAATGCAGTAGAATCAAAACAGAAAGGAAAGAGAGAGCTCTGAAGATGGCTTTCATGGTTGGTTGGGATTTGGGATGGTAAAACTATGTCCACTTATATAAGATCTCTGAGCCCATTATTGCACCTTTCGAAGACAAGTCCGCAGTAAAGGCAATAGAAATTTAAAAAAAAAAAAATGACACTTCAGCTCACTGAACAAAGAGACAAGAAGTATTGTAGAGGCAGGAGATACCATGTTACAAGAGGATTGCACACGTCTAGTGGTTAATAAAGTTGTTTTTATCCTTCAATTTTCAGCTACTCATTTTTATTTGGATCATAGCCTTCTTGCAAGATAGACACCACATGGATTAGCATTGAAGGCAAAGAAATTTCCTTTTTTTCAAAGAAAGAATTCCCTATGAAGCATGAAATTTCAGTACATACTACATCACATGGTAGAAAGGCATACTGCATGACGTGGTGTGTACTATATACCTTACAAGTCACAACTTTGTATGAACGTATCACTCTTCAAAAGGACCAATAACCACCACAACAAACAAATCTTATCGTTTTGGAACCATAATCACAAGCATAGCCACTACTAATGCTTTAAATAAGCTATATGAATTCAATGCAATCTCCTTTCTGATTATGGATGGTGATAATAATTATTAAGGAATAATAGTTCCACGTCGGATAGATTAAGAATTCTTGTAGTGCTTGTATACTCTTGGGCTCATCCATTTGAACATCTGGGTTGGGATCTTAACATGGCATCGGTTTGTTACAGACTCTTCAACTAAGCAACTGATAGAGGTTAACTACAACTTAATTCAAATCTACTAATAAATTCCCCTCCCTAGCAATCATTTTTGTTTTCTAATATAGTCTTGGACTTGGTAGTGGCTGTTCATGTGATGCGTATTTGACTATTCCATTACCCTGACCCCTCCACACTCCCAAGCACCACAGTTTGTGGGAGTCATGTGACCATCCATGCCAATGTTGTCAAGAAGTATTAGTCCATGCCAATGTTGTCAAGAAGTAATAGAAATCAGACGATAGCACCTGATATTTTAATTGCAAGAAGCTAAAGATTCAGATGGGTTGGCTTAGCTTAGGTTAGCTGGGTGAGTCAGCTTTCCAGGGTACATATCAGAAACAAATCAGGTAAGACATAAAAAAAATTCCATGTTCTGGATTCCTTAGGCCCATAGATTTGAAATGAAAATGCCATGAGTTTGGTGGAAAGAAACCAGTCTATAGACATCCACATGCAAGATGGAAAAGTGTGTCAGACTGCAATTAGGTCATTTGCTTTTGCTAAGTTTGACCGTCAAAGTTCTAGCATATAAAACAAACATGGATTTCAGCAATTTGTAGGTGTCTCAATATTGCTCAGATGCCTAGCACCAGCATCCATCTCAAGGGATGGTAGCTCTCTTTCTACCATGCATCTCCATTTCTTTTTTTTGAGTGAAACTAAAGCATGTTCCTTTCTATCATTGCTTCAGCAGCGAGGTTATCTCTACTTATTGTACCACCAAATGAAGATATCTGATTCTGTATTTCTGAGTCTAGAGAAGATATATGAAGAACAAATGGGATTTTCGTCTAAGTTTATGAAAGCAACCAAATCCAAAACCATGCAATCCAGGGTTCCTTTAATTTAATCTTCTAGTTCTATGCTAATACAAGAAAATAACTATAAGTAGAGGTGAGGTGTTTAAATCCGGACTGCTTTATGAACCGAGCATCTTCCACAAAAATCTATATTCTTGTTCACATTGGTCATATCACATTTTATTGGTAAAAAAAGGTATAATCCATAACATATGAAGGTTAACAACATACCAAATGTGACATGAACAAACGAAGAGTATCTGCCATAATAGGTTCTTCCACTTCACAACATAAACTTTCTGTGACATTCTATTTAACCAATGTCAACAGAACTTGGCTTCAAAATTTACAGTACAGGTGATCCGGTATACAAAAAAGAGGAGAGATGGTTAGGGTGGGGGGTCCTGGGGGAATAATCTCGACTGTTGAAATTGTTGAATTAATAACAACATAAGAAGGACTATCACTAGGAAGTCCTTTTGCTTCTTGTCCATTTTTAAGAACAACCTTCTCAGATCAGTGTTATAAGAGGCACATCACAGATCAATGGTTACCTTGTACCATAAACCAACCATATTAAGGGTAAGGTTGATGATTGCCGATGCAGATAAACAAGTAATTGAAGCCATCCTTGATTTGATGATCGAACAGTGACATCCTTCTCCAACATTCCACAATATCAAAACACCACATCTTGAAATGCCCATTCAGGAACAGGCCTAGCATAATCTCCCAAGATATGTATGTTGAAAACTCAAGAATTCAGTGAGAAGTTTTATTGAATAAAGTTTGACTGCAAACTCATTTATGTACAGAAAATATCAAAAAAACACCCACTTTCCTATCAACAATCTTTCCCCCTTAAACCTTTGGAGACCTATAAAAGAAACTAAAGGGAAAAAAAAAAAAATTCTATTCGCCAATAAACTTACTCTATATGAGTTCGATAAATGAAAAAAATGGAAAAGCATATTTAAAATATACATATATAAAAAAAAAAAGTACTATTTCTTTTCTAGCAACAATGTTTGCTCATCCAGCATGACACAGTCAAACTCCAAAAGATTTCTTCGGATATTTGATTTAAGCAGCAAGAAGCCTCGAACAACAATCCCAACAAATGGAACCTGTAAAAATAAAGCTTGAGTTATGCTTACAGCAGAATCAGTTGATATTAAACATCAATATGGTTCTGATGTGCTAAATTGCTAACAGGATGATTAAATGCAAGATTTGCAAGTTCAGGTAAAAGCCAATCAGGTATCTGTCACATAGTGATTACTGCATAAATTGGGTGGATGACAGATCTGCACGTTGCTGGTTACAGCTAAGACCTCTTTTGGATGGTAAAAGAGTCTTAATGTATCACTACCAATTTTTTGGTATCCATGCTGGTCGGTGACACAAGTTCCAGATGTGTGTGATCATCTTAAGAAGCATATATTGGAGTAAATGCAGTGTAAATTGAGTCATGTATCAACATATGTAGGCTGACAATGGATCAGATATAGATCGAATACTGGTATACCCATATTTGTATACTTATTTCTTATGAATACATACATGGATATTTAACAGATACTAAACTTAGTAACCATATTTGCGCTCAACAGACATGGATACAAATCGGATATTAAGCATATCTATATTTGCCTTGAACGGATTTGGATGCAAGTCGGATATTAGTTATATCCATATTTTTTATATGTTGATATCGAACCTATCATTCAGGTCACTAGTTTGATCGAGTTTGTATTAAAATATCGAACATAAAAAATTATTTAAATAAAAAATTATATAAAAATATTAATAATTTTTTAATCAATTACCATCATTATTCTTTTATTATGCATTAGTAAAATAGTCATCAATTATCTATTTTTTAGATCTTGTAATAAAATCATATAAATGTAGAAACACATAGAAGTTATTAACATTTATTTTTTTTAACAATAAAATTTTGAATAAATTGATAATCACAATTAATCTAATATGTTATTATAGTTTATTATATTATAATATTATATACAATATATTATGTAATAACTAATATATTTTTTAATATGATTATATTATATTTTTTAATTTCATTTATAATTTTATTTACTATTTATTATTATTATTATATTGCTATAAATATAAATATCCGTATATATTTATAATTGAATTGATTTAACTAAACAATAAATATGTTCATATTGAAAAAATACTTCGAATTATTTCATACCAAATAGATAATTTGAATTAATATTGAAACATTAGCCAATTGTTGTGCAGACCTCATGATGATGGTTGTTGAAAGAGATATCAAAATCTTTTGATCTTTTCTCATGAATAGGTTATATTGCAGGGAATAAAACAAAGTATATTCAATTTTCATTTTTTTATCAAACATAAAAGATATAATTTTTTATCAATAATGATCAAAATATAAAATACGAAAATATACATCAAATAGTTATTTAATTACTTGAATAGATATGATAGGTAAAATAAACTATCAATATAAAAGTAAAAAGCATGTTGTAACTTGGTGGCTGAGCACTTGCCTTATGAGTCAGAGAATTATTTTTAATGGATACCAATGAGTTTAAATTAAGATTTCAATCCATATCTAAGATTTATAAGTAGATATTCGAATTCGGATCCGGATCCAATTGGATACTAGATCTCCTATCCGAATCCAAATTGATGTGGTCAGATTATATCTGACCTCTTTTCCACCCCTGTATGACAGATCTGCATATTGTTGGTTACTGCTAAGACCTTCTGTTGGTTGGAAATTGGGTTTCAAATCTACCACCACCACCAAATTTTTGGTATCTATTCTGGGGCCAGTCACACAGGTTTTATAGATGTCCATGGTCAGCTTGAGAAGCATATATTGGAAGTAAAATGCACTATTCATCAAAACACAAGGCCACTGTCAGGCAAAGGATATAAGTAGGTAGAATCCAGTATCAAGCATTCCATCTAGACACTCGTAACCACAAACTTCGTGTGTTTAAATCTACAAACAAAACCATAATTTTGAGGTTAGCTTTTCTTCTAGTAACTTGTCTTAACATTTATCTTCAGTATCACTACAAGCTTTTCCATACCCTTTCTCACAACTTCCACCTTCTGGCTACTCCCTAGGTCCCTTTTCACATATTCAAGTACCTCTCCTTATTAGGACCTCCTCTGATTTTCGAAGAACATGCTTTCATCATCTTATTTTAATGTGACCTAACTCTATCCTGCATAGTTTTACCTCATATTCATCTCAATATTTTTATTCCCATCACATTCATCTTCTTTACTTAGAAATTTTTAATTGTTTGACAGTCTGACTCATGCAAATTAAGGGGCTTATTGTTAATTTATAAAATTATCACTAGTCTCCAAGGGACAAAAATAATAGATAGAACATCTACGCACAATACATTTTCTCATTGTTTTGTTTAATTATTAGCTCCAAATATATATATATATATATATATATATATATATATATATATATATATATATATATATATATATTTGTTTAATTAGTCTTTTAGAATATAGGTCTACAATTTCAGGGGATAAGGATTCCCTTTGCATTTAAGTGAATTGAAAGTTTCAAGTAATCAACAAATCCTTGGAAGCATTTATGAAGCTTCTAAGCTATAATCAACACAGTTACCAAAAAAATGTAACAACTAACAACCATTTGAGGCTCATCAACTTCTAACTTCTAAGAATGCTTATATAATTGGCCTAGCTTGTTAGATGCATCTAAACATCCTCTACATTTCCAAGAGTTTTGTTTATATAAATGCCTCACACAAATAAAATAGAACATATACTCCAAGGAGATATATGGTTCCTAACAAAATTAAAAAATATTTTAAATTAAAGACTCTCCTCAAACAGTTATTTCTTTCAAATCCAAGCAAGAAGCGCTTCCAAAAAATACTGCAAAAGACATGTAGTTTATACCCAGAAAAACTTAAGCAGCAATTGGCACTCTCGTGCTATCCAAAAAAGAAACAAGAAAAACATGTTAAAGGCAAAGGCAAAGAAAACTAGCACGAGAAGGTTAACAGACTTACATTCATCAGTCTTCATCTCATGTTTACTCATTCCAGTGAAAAATCTTTCACTGATCTAGGACTACAGATGATGTCAAATGGCTTGTCACCAAGGCTGTCTTTCAAGATAGCAATCTGCCCCTCTTTGGTGAGAACATCTTCGTCAAGTTCTTCAATTTTCTTTTTGAGAGAAAGAACCTCATGATTCAGAAGCATAACGTCCTCTCTTGAACGCTTCACTTCCTCCCACATATGGTCCCTCTCCTCAGAAATTTTCACAAGTATATTGCGTGTTGCAGTCAGTTCCTTTGTGCACTCTTGAAGATCATGCTGGAGATGGTTGATGCTTTCATTTTTCTTCAGCATCTGTTTATTATAATCAGTGTTACCATTATTGGATATATAACAAATAATAGTAGAAAAAGACCATAATTTAAATGGGTAATTAATGGCTAACACATACCACTGTAGTGTTGCTCAATTCTGTTTTCAATAAAAGAAAATAAAAACCATGTGCAAATCATGGTGACTGGTGTCTGCCTATAGATGTAAATAAATTTTGCTGCTAACAGTGGACCGTGCAGATTTTTTCGTTAAGACCAATAAATTAACACTATCTATTGGTCTCTAAAGCAAGTAGAAAGCATTTGCAACAGGTGAATGAGACAGTGAATCTGAATTAGAAGTTCAAAAGCCAACTGAGAAGGATCCGGGTGTATATCAAAATGGCTAGCGTCTATAATATAATTCATAAATGCTTTGCTGGAACAATTGTATCATGCAACTTTTTACATCGAGACACTAAAAAAGACAAAAGATGAGAGAAACCTTTTTCTTGGTCTGTAAAAAAGAGCCCTTGAGAAAGCAAAAGACGTAAATTTACAAAAAGAAGAAAAGTTCAAAAAAGAAAACATGTTTAGATATGTATTTTTTGCCATTTGGGAAAAAATGGGGAATATGAAGGTGAATTAGACACACCCATATACATATCTAAACATGGATACTTGCATAAAATATGAAGGCGAATATTCATCAAAGATATCATGAACATGGAAGAATAGAAATACTAATTTAGAAACACCTCAAGCTGTATAGTGTATTGTGTGATACCATTAATATGTAGAGACATCCCATACTTGTAAATTTAATTCTTGATATGTATAGGAAATGGTCAGCATCAGATGGTATGGAACACATCCATTTCATTAACAAGATAATACTAATGGAAGATATATTTAGCAGACCATGCCACACCTGAAGCTCCACATCCTTCATCTTGTGGGTGAGACAGGATAGTTGATCCTGCAGTCTCTGAATCTCAGTTTGCAAGACATCATGAACCCTTATTGAAGAAGCCAACTCTGCCTGTAGTTGATCAAGTTCCAGTTCTTTACAGCATAGTTTCTCTCGCAGTACTCTCGTTAGCATAGTCTCTGCCTTCAATTCAAGTTCTAATTCATCCTAAATCAGTCAAAGAAAACCATCAGGCAAAAAGGAATTTCAAGAGAAAAAAACCTAAAAATACCATCAGGGGAGAAGGATCTTTCCAAAGGCTTATTATCATGAAAATGAACACCATTATTTAGTAGTCCATTATCTGTAGGACTTTTGTTATTATTACTCTAGATATCATATTCCATCTCCAGCACCAAAAATCTCAATTTTTTCTAGGAGGCATAAGTGGGCATGTGCCATCCATCTGTCTACTTTCTCATGTCATAGCTGCTGCTCCCTGCTCATGAATGAGAGGTTGGCAGTGGTGGCCTGAAGAAAGAAGACAACGGATTGCAATCCACAAATTTGCCACCATATGTAAATAGAATAAACTGTCTAGTACTCAATGCAGTAATCGGAGATTCTCCCCTAGACTAGTATGCAAGATTACACTTGACTCAGGCATTTCAAACATCAACTGTCCAGATTACAGAGATATCACTTACAGAGTTCTTTAGATAATGCTCGAAGTAGCGTTTGATTTAAAATATTAAAATTCTAATTTTGTCTATAAAGTCAAAGAAACTTATGAATTATACCTTTGAATGTTTTGACCCATCACATTCTGTAGTCCCTGGCCGACAATCCGATGCTTGTGAACTGGGCTTCTCGACTAATATTGCTGCTATTGTTTGCAAACTTCTTCTAAAGTTTTCATGTCCCCTCCTTAAACTCTGATATTTCACAGTGTACTCAGCAAATGAATATCGATCATCATTAGCCTCTTGGCCATGTTCACACTTCTTGCAATTCATAAAGCCCAATAGCTCACCACTAAAGTGATCAAAATCATGGAGCAAGGAAAAGCCCTTATTCTTCAAGAAATCTACCTGGGCACAAAGCTCCTGCTCAAGCTTAATTGCTGAGAACCCATAGCCATTTCCAGTAGCTTGCAGGCGACTCAAGAGGCCTATGTTCTCATGCCTAAGGGATTCCACTTCGTGCCTGAGAGACTCTACCTCCTTCCTCAGGTTCTGTTCCACACCCGTCAATCTTAATTGCTCCATCTGCAACCTACTTACATGACCACCTCTCTCAACTGATTGATTTCCAATCTCATCATTATAGCCCTGTCTCAAACCATTAATTGTCTTATCTTGTTCACTGCAGACCCTTTGCAACCGTACAACCACTTTCTGCAGTTCCTTGTTCTCCCTCTCTTTCTCCTTGTAGCTTCTTCTGATAAATTCCCGATCCTCTTCTGCACCATTTAATTGTTCCTGCAATTTTGATAAGGCTTGATGGAGTTCGTGGTTCTCTGTCTTCACTTGCTCCAGACTAGCTGTCAGATCATTTACTTGCATTTCAGAATTCATAATCCTATTTCTATTATCCACTTCAGAACCTTTAAGCGAAGATATTTCCCTCTGGAGAGACACATTTTGCTCTGCCAGTTCCCTTACCCGTTCCCGAAGCCTCTGCTCTTCCGATTGAAACTTTTCAAGCTTGATGGACCAGTTGCTGGACCTCCGGTCCAATTCTTTCTCTAAACTTGATTGCAGTTCATTCTTCTCCTTTTCCAACCTCCTAGTTCGAATGTCTAGTTCTAACTTAGCCTGTTTCAATCCCTCTTTTGTAGATGATCTCTCTGCAAGTCGGAACTTTATTTGTGATAAGAGCTCAACTGCCAATTTTTTCCTGTCTTCAGTAATATTCCTAAATGTCTGAAGCAATGCCGGCACGTTCAAACTGCAGTTCTGAAGTTCTTCCAGCTCAAAATCTTTCTGAGATAGAAGCACGATCATTTGTTCTACTTCCTCTGTCTTTTTAATTAACTCTTCATCTATATCCCATTCCAATAACACAGAACTAGTGCCTTTATCATTTTTAGTGTCCATGGAACCATTTTTGGGAAAAGAATTTTGTCTTTGAAAACCCAACAACTCCTTATTACAACAGTTGTTAAAATTCTCAAAAGGTGGAGTGCAATCAGTAGAACAATGTTGGCCAATGTCATTCAAAGTCAAAGAGGGCAGTGGTTCTGATGAATCCTCATAAATATCTTCTATTGTTGTAATAGTTTCAGAGTCATAATCTTGGGACTTTATCATAGATTTCTCATGGAATGAATGCAATGGATTCTCTTGAGTCTTTGTCATGTGCCTCTGTGGAGATGCTGGCCTGAGATCATCTCTCGTCCAATCTTGTGCAGAAAGGTGTCGACAGGCATCTTTTACCTCCTGAAACGAGTAAGTTCTAAGGCAATCCTTGCTATATGATGGTGAAGATGGTGCCGTAGGCTGAGCCTGCGGTGGCCTTCCTGAGCTGGGAAATACTCTATTCTCGGATATACAACAATCATTTTTAGTATCAAAAACATGTTTCTGAGAATCTTTCTGGGATTTAATATCCTGAAGCTCTCCATCAACGTAGCGGTCTAGAATTCTGTTTCTATCTAAAACCTGAGTTAGGCGAGTAGTCCTGCATCTTAGTGGAATTGGAGAGTTGAAAGGTGAATTTCCTGATGAACATTGCCAACCTCTGGATGAACAAGGAGAATCTTGTTTCTCAACACCATGCAAATGATGAACTGCAGACCAAACACCTCGTTTAGGTCGTGTACAACCTTCTGGAGTCTGGGGATCACAGCTAAGTAAAAGAAAAATAGCATACGGTCAGACCAAACAGTTCAAAACAAGATAAGAAATTTATCCGTAAAGCACCAAATAAGGAGCATATCCAGATGTTCGGTTCTACAACTAAGAAACCTCTTCAACTTGGGAGGGCGAAGTTTGAATCCATCACAAACAAGTATGCACCATGTCTAAAGACGCAAGCACAACCACATGCGCATATCTAAGAGGGAGACAATTTATACACAGTTTATACATATATACGTACAAAAAACAAATAAATGGATGGATGGACGTATTATATGTATGTGTGACTGAATTGTTACCACCAAACAGAGAAATATGGGGGAAGGAAACAAGGAGGTAGGGGGGAAAGAGAAAGAAGTGATTCCAAGAATAGTAATGCTGTCAAGAAAGAAAGCAATCTCCTAACATACATAACAAAAATCTACTATCAGTCAAAAGCCTGATCTATTTAACTGAAAAATAGCACTGACATATAATCAATTAGGGCCGCAGTGAGTACCCACAGGAAACATTGCTAGTGAAAGAATGCAAATGAACATATGCAGATGCAAAGGGGAACTGCTAATGAGTGCTTGACTGTAATCTTTCTCCATCTTGGATTTTTAGCAGTGAGACTTTCTGTAATTCGAAATTGCTGGAAGCTATAAGCTTATCACCTGTCAAGGCATGTATAACAACTTCAACATGCAACTCATCCCACGTCTAGCATCACCAAATATATTGCATATGCGAGATGTTGTGGCTAACCTATATAATTCTAAATCTTACATAGAATGGGGAAATTATGCTATTACAGAAAGGGGAGTGTAATAATAAATTTCGCTAGAAACATAGGATGAAGAATGGCATTTAGGTGAAAAAGAGTCCTGGACATTGCCACCACTCTGTGCTATTCTTTTCTGAGATGTTGCATGAATCAATAAAGATGACAAAAAGTGATATTATGTCATTCATGTACTTTTTTCAGAAAATTTGTTATCAATTCTGAGAAACCCATAGCCAAGAAAATGCAAACTGGGTCAGAAACATGACTTTATCAATGGCTTATCTCACATATTTTAAGCAATTTTAGAGTAAAACTTAACCAAGGAACATAATTTTAAATTGCTAAGCTGTTTGCTTCCCAAGTTCTATAAAAACAGACTAATGCCTCTCCACCCATCTTCTGCCATACATTAGACGCAAGTTGATCTTAGAAATAGCTCTATCACTTTTCATAAAACCTGTTTTATATAAAAACATAAGATAGTTAATAGATATGGAAATGACTTCTGCAAAAATCATAACTCCCCATCCACCCATCATCTTCTATTTTACATTAAACAAAAAAAAAAAAAAAAAAAGTTATCATCATTTATTTTCAGAAATCCAAAATGCACCATGCTGCTCCATACTGCTAGGTCATCGTTATCATGCAAGATATATCACCAACTGAATTTTATGCATTTTGATTTTATCTGATTCTTGCTTAATGGAAAGTATGATGGCAATCAAAGAACTAAAAGTGACACATGCCATTTTCAGCAACCGGGTATATCATCATATTTCAAATAATACTTAACTTTTGACCAATTAATGAAGTATGATACAGCAGGCAAAAATAAGTCAAATATGAAAGAAAATTGTTTCTCCACATTTCAGGCAAAAATTAAGCAAGAAAATTTCTGAGTAGGAAGTGACAGCACGCAACTGCAGTGGAAGCCAATTTTTTTCAATTCCAACATACTATGAAGTTTTGTGGAGGCGCATGCATCTAAAAGCTTAGAGCAACAATGAAAGGAATTGTTCTTTATTCTTGCAGAAGACGTCTGTAGTTGAACAAGGAAGGAGTAGCAAACAAAAATACATGCAACCATATAGCATATACAACTATATGTATATATCAATTAAAACTAGTTTTTTGTTATGTATTATCCTTGATTATCACAATAACTGGAGTACCATGCAAACAATTAAGCAGCAAACCAATGTAAATTAAGATTAATGTGAGGTTATGCCAGTCCAAGCATGACCACAAGCGCAGATGCATTGGCATCACCGGACTGCATGCTTGGTGAGTTGGCCCAATAAAATTATAGATCATGATATCTTTTCTTAAGCTACTGGGCAATCAGAAATTATGAGTCGGTCCATTTTGCTCCAAACAAATGTAAGTGGAGCAAATGGATAGAAATACCTTAAAAGCACTTCTATCGTAAGAACATCATCATAGTAATTTAAATGTATGAGTGGTCCCTAGTCAATTCTTGAGTGAGAGAGAGAGAGAGAGAGAGAGAGAGAGAGAGAGCACATAAAGCTCAAAAAGGTAATTATGCAGTTCATATCCAATTCAAGAAATGATGCACTATAAAAATAAACACATAAAAGTGTGCTCCTATGTGAATTAATCTATCTATAAGAATCCTTATCCAAACAAGAAATAACCAGATTACATATTTATTTATTAAAATAAGAAATCTAAGAGTGCCTGCAAGATGCAACTGATGTTCCACTCATAAATACAAATAGAATTTTAAAAGTTGACTTCAACTGAAACAAGCAACCCAGTCTAGTCATTGAGACTTGGCTGCAATCACAGAACAAGAGAAACCCCTGGGAACAACAAACATAAACTTCAGTAATTCATATATATAAACACTTACTGGGCATGGCATTCAGTGACATGACAGGGTGAACTTCCACAAGTAGATGGCGATCCACTTAAATTGCTTGAATAATACAAATTTCCTTCTCCTGTACTATTATGAATTGCAGAGCAAGACGAAAGGCTCCTTCTATGACGTGAACGAGGAATAACCTCACATTCTGAGTATCGGTTCACTGGTTTAAAAGCTGAATCATCAAGCATTTGAGAGCCATCCCAAATCTTTTCACCCACTGGATATTTTCCATCATTCTGCCGTGGTGTCTCCCAATAGATGTTCTCCTTGCTGGAAGATGGAGGAACTGCAGGTGTTGGGTTGCTGTTTGCACTGCTGGATGCTGAAGATCTAAAGGAAAAGAACTTCCTCATTTCTGAAATGTTGTAGACTTATGCTCATGTAAGTCACAGAAAGTATCTTCTGAAAGGTAATTAAACACTTTTTGTTCCTCAAAGGCTTCAATCAGGAGGGTAGCAGAATCACTGATCAAGAAACATCACAAACTAAGAGTATAAAAAACATGTGGAACCCAAAAAAAAAATAAAAAAGAAGCATATAAACTATAAGAACTCATAAAAATAATGAAACGTAGGTCTGACAAGAGGTGAAGAAACCTCTTAAAACCCCACCACAATCTCAATTAAAAAGATGGAGCCCCTCTACAAATCACTTATCCTGATGAGATATAAGCAAACACAAAATTGATATGAATAACTTAAAATCCTAAAAGATCAACACAAAATGGTCAAACATAAGTCCTTTGTCAAGCAATAAGGAGAAAAATCAAAAAGATCAAAGAAGCAATCCAGAAGTGAAAGAATTCCATCTAAGGATGCAAAGAAACCAGAGTCCATAAAATCTATAAAACGATAGATTATGATGCCAAATATGTTAAAAACCTGAAGTAGAAACTAAATACATGTATAAAACTTTAGAATTATCTTAAGCAGAAACTTAATAAGAAATTATTAGATGCAACACTGATGGAAATGAGACAAACCCAAATGAGAAAAAGTGAGCCAAACATTGAGAAAAAGATAAACAAGTGTACCTATATAGAATTGAACAACCATCACTATTTCTTCGAGGGCAGAGTAGAAATACTGCGAATGAAAGTAAAAAAGAAAAATAGAGCTTTAATTTTTTTTTTTAATGTTGGTTAATCCACTAGCATGTCTTCGTATGAATATATAATCAGATTACAGAAATATCAAATCTGGATTCTTGATTTCGAATTACGGAATATAACTTCCTTTCACTATACTCCCTTAAACCCTAAAATTACATGTCCAGAATTACGAAAAAAAAAAACAAGCGATGGTACAATATTCCAATCGAAATCATCCGAGAACATCTTCGAATAATCATCGAACTCCTTAATCCAAAATACCGAAAAAACCAAAAAAAAAAAAAAGTGAAGAAAAAAGAGAAGAAACCAAATGCAAAAAACCCACAATAAAATTCAAGATAAAAACGAATCAAGACTTCGATGAAATCCAGAAAAACTCAAAAATCAAGAAAGAAAAGTACCTCGACACTCGCTTTCTTCTGCTTGCTGCCCGCGGACTCAAACCAAACCCCCCCGAAAACTAAAACAACTTAAACATTGGAGAACTTTTTGGGCATCAATGGAAAGAAAATGGAATACGTTTCCCATATATTATCTCATTAATTGCAAGGAACAAGAAAGTTACCGTTAGATTGTCCTCCAGAAGTCCGAATCCCTCGCTTTTTTGAACTTCGAGCTCCAAAGAATTCAAAACATTCCAAGAAATTAAAGAGAATTATTGCTTGCTCATGATCCCGAAAGCGTACCGATTTGCTGGAATCGATCGAACGAATTTTTCTTCGAGAATTTTTTTTTGAAATATCTTCGTAGAGAGAGAGAGAGAGAGAGAGAGAGAGAGAGAGTACGGAGAGAAACGGCGGCGTCGGAGGATTTTATAAAGGAGAGGAAATGAGGCATTGGGGAACTGGGGTTTGCCATTTACGTTGGTCATATTTACTATCATGCCCCTACCGTGTAAAATCTCTCTTTCCTCGGTAAGCTTTATCGTATAATTAATTTAAATGTTAGTTAATAGCTAATCTGCAGTTGGATTTGAACCATCTCCAGAAGGTTTGGACGTAATTGATTTGAGCACGATTTTTTTCGTAAGCTTATCTAGAATTTTGGAGCTATTTTCTTGCGGGGCACGTCAGACCTTTTGGTGGTTTCATGCAATGCTTGGAGTCTTATTAAAAATCATATATAACATAGATCTTAATATCATATTTATGTGTGTTATACAATGCTCGCTTTATACAAATGTTGATGTGGTCTTGAGGACCTACGTTGTATGCAACCAAGAGATGTGTCAAACTTGATTTGCTTCCTAACCTCTGCAATCCCTGCATCCTAAAACATATGTACATGCAATCAAGTGTCCAAACCTTTGCAATTGTTGTATGCTTAAATATGCCATACATGCAATCAAGTGTCGCCATCAAAACAAAGTTCACCTGGTTTTGGCTAATGGGACATACACTTGATGTACCCATTAAATAGCATGCTTCTTTGTTTCAAATGTTAATGACATCATTGATTAGAAATTGTTGGCAAAAAGTAACAAGTTAACAAGAAGGTAGGTGAATAATTCTACAACATTAGAGTTAATGTCTGCCTTGGCATTTTCCTTGGTACTTACTTTGGATCTCGGAGACCATTCATTTTTGGCTACACTAGTTTAACATTGGTTAGGGAAAAAAACATGAATGTTTAATTATTGATGCTAGTCAATTAATTAGGTACTGATCTAAAATTGGTATTATAAGCAAAAGTTATTTAATGTGTTGTGAGCACTATTCTGACAATATATGTCAAATATTACATAAGAAAAAAAATGAGCTTATTTACTTATTATGTGTGCTATCTATCAATCAATCTTGTCACAATTTTAATGGGTTAAGAGCATTTTTCTATAGCAACTTCATTATAGAAATTGTGTGGGTCCACTAAAGGTTGGTGCAAGACAACAATTGATGATGTCTTAGATTGGTCATGAAGATCTTATTTTATTTATAACTTATCATCTAGTTTATCATTTAAAACTAGTAATGAGATTACATTAGCATAATGATAACAATTATTTGTTTTACTATGACTAATGTCATATTTTTCTTTATTCATCACTATTAGCCCATTTTGAGTTTACAAAATACATACTTGCCTTTCTTCATCTTTTTTTTTTAAGATTTTGAGACTTGCCTCTCTACATATATCGAACGGGTACACAAATTGATTAGTTAATATGTGTCAAACTGATTAGTTATGTAGGATATTTAAGCCATATTAGACAAATAATACTGGTTGAATTGTAATAAATGGGATTTTCTTTTTAAGCTGGGAAACAATTTATTTTAACAAGTGCTCAAAATGGAATTGATAGATAAAATATATATTACCCAACTATGCAATCCACTTAATTAGGTTATCATAAAGTGGATTTTACCGTAATTCCGTTATCTCTTACAAAGATTATACACAAAGCTCTTGAAAGATAAATAGATCTATCCTATTTACATATTCGCTACTATAAGGTCATAGGTGACTCTCATTCCATCTATCACTCAAAAGTACAAAAATTATTTTGCTATGAGAAGTTGATAAATCTAAGGTGGTAGAATCTTTGTTATTTTTAATCCTCAAGGCTCTGAGATACCAAAATCGCCACTCAATATTTTGAGGTAGAAAAGTAACGAAACAAAATAGTAAAACTATACGCAGGGGCAGTTATGTACATTGAGGACCCATTCCGCCACTGAACGGCTAGTACCGTGTCGGTATCTATCCGTTAGAAGACAAATTTTTAAAACGAGAGGCTTGGGTGGTGAGCCTTTTTTTCGGATCTGTGTCACCAATTTGTCCATTATAAAAGGAGCCCACTCAGTTCTCCGATTCCGTTGTTTGTATACGGTTTCTAATTTCTCAAGCCTCCATTTATGTTACATTATTTAAAAAATTAAATCTATTAATATATGATATAAACGTTTTCTCATATAATTAATGTAAAAAACGTTTTGGAGCCCCAAAAGCTTACCCTGCATCAAAATTTTGCATGGACTCAGAGCTACGAAATTATATTTTTCGAAGCATTTTCATCTTCTCTTGGCAAAATTATGCAAATAATGCTAGCTTGGCAAGTCAATGTTTTCTAAATATTAAACAAATTCCTATCAATCATACCAGCTCTCTTATGTTAACTGGTTGAAAACTTTTTGCTGGCATAAAATGAGTGCTGCATGTTATTACCGTGGCATTATTGTGATATTTTTGATCGATGCATTTCTATTATAATGTAAAGTTGCAAAGCATCTGCTGTCAAAAGTGGATCGCAAATCATAACAGATGTGTTTTTTGTTCAGTGACAGACCATGAAGGATTTGTTTAACCCATGAAATCCGCAGATGGTTCTCTTTTTGACGTCAGTGTCTCCACCATGAGTATTGCTGTGTTGGGATTGTGGGATTTGGTGAACCGCTTCATCAACCGTATCCGGGAACAAAGGATTCATGGAAAGAGACCAAGGAACGAACATTCTCACAGGCAATTGGTGTTGGTTCATTTGCGCTAAAAAAACAAAAAGAGGTGCTGGGTCAAGATAACTTGCTGGTTCTCCTAAGCTTCAATTACGCAAAGCAAGATGCCATTGAGACTCTATGTACCTTTTTAAAGAATTTTTTTTTCTTTTTAACAACATTTTCCATTAGGATGCACTATAATTCCTTAGGTATAATCTATACGAACGTGTATTTAAGAACTTGAATATTTATATGAGATTAAAAAATTTAAATAAAATATTCCGACTAACTTTTTTGAATGAAATCTTAGATTATTACAAATGATATCAGCTAATAACTCATATGAATTAAAAGATACTACATAAATTTATTGGGTTGATTACATAGATTTATTGGGTTGATCCCAAACCGATCGTAATATTTATGAATGGCTGTATAAATTTAAACATTAATCTGATGAGAATGTAAATGCTTAAACGAGGAGAGTATATGAGAATTTATAAAGATATATATTTAATTTCATATTACTTATTTGTTAAATAAATCTTAAATATTTATATAAAATTAAAAAATTTAAATAATACCTTATTTTTAGAGGAGGCCATGGATCATTGAAACTTTATAATTAGCTCTCTCTGCCTTTTGCATTTCAAAAAGATACGGAAGAAGACATCAACAAGTAAGAGCATCCTTCATCTCTTCACATGAATAAAAGATTTTTTTTTTGGATAAAAAATAAAAGATATAATCCCAAGTATTTTTTCATGGTTGGTGGGATTACAGATCCATAATCACTAATCAATAACTAATAGAAGGAATCTCCTGATACATTGAATTTTATTTGATCAAAACTGAACATTTGCTTACCCTATCTCTCTATCAAAAATTTAAAAATAAAATAAAATGTCTTGCAGATCACCTCCCAATGTGTCTGCTCAAATTCATCTCCAAAGGTGTCTGCTTAAATTCAACTCCATTATTATTATACTTAATTCTAGTAGGTTACTCTTGTCCTTTTGACAAATTTTTTTTTTAAATTGCACTTCTCCAGCCAAATGTGTATTTGAACAGCTGCAAGATGCCACCCTTTTTTTTTCAAAAAAAAAAAAAAAAAAACAAGGTAAAAAGAATTTGTCTGAAATTATGCCAAAAAGATTGCATGGGAGATCAATAGACTGTCCCGTCCTTTACCTCTCCATCCTTTTGGGTCTTTGAGCTGTTGCATCCAAACAGAAGTAGCATAAAGATGGGAAAGCAAGAGTTGAATGTAAAGAATGCAATGCCCAGAACTTGCATAAACCTGGCTAATGAAACTCTTTAAGCACAATTTATGAGCTTATAATTTTAAATTTCGTTTTTTCTATTTATAGAATTCAGATGGATTTTACATCCCTTAGAATCAAAGAGAAAGAAAACAAGAAAAAAAAAAGAAAAAAGAAAGAATAACTCCTTTCTCATTGCTTGCTAAACAGAATCCTCTGCTGAATATCCCCTGCAAAAATACAATAAATTTAGAGGAATGATAACTAAATATGCTCATGCAATGAAGCCTACTAGGACCAATCTAATGAGAGAGAATTATATATGCTTATTTCATGAAGGCCACTATGACCAAATCAGTGAGACAAAGCAAGAGGGGAAGGCAAAAATTAGCCCGTAAAAGCCTAAGAACTGACACTTGCTGATACCTGTAATACACACCAAGGGGACATGAAATATATCAATGCATCACAATTCAGAAGGGCCATTGGATCCACTCCAGGGTGAGCGTCATGCGCCACATAACACAATGCAAGTACATGAAAGTTGCAGTTGTGGTTGCCAAATGAATCAAACCTTCTTCCATTCCTTGAAGGATGACGTTTTGGAGATTCTAATGTTCTTGAAGCCACCATATCTGCAACTTTTCTCCATTCCTTGAAGGAAGACGTTTTAGAGATTCTAATGTTCTTGAAGCCACCATATCTGCAACTTTTCGTTGTTTGCATGCTGTGCATGGAATGGAAGCTTCTTCAGTTCACGACACCCGAACACAAACATGTTCTGAAGAGGGGAGATTGATTTCATGACCTAACTTTGATAATTCATATAAGCTTCTCTTA
>NC_025997.2:120660449-120665449 GCF_000442705.2 Elaeis guineensis
ACTAATCGCGGCCTTTACTGCTACAGGGTCATGCCATTCGGCCTCAAGAATGCGGGCGCAACCTACCAACGACTGGTGAACAAAATCTTCAAAGAGCAGATCGGCTGAAACATGGAGGTTTACGTGGACGATATGCTTGTAAAAAGCAGGTCTTCCAGAAATCATGTCGCCGACCTCGAGGAAACCTTTGACGCTCTTCGAAAGTATAGAATGAAGCTGAACCCAACCAAATGTGCTTTTGGGGTGACCTCAGGAAAGTTCCTGGGCTTCATGGTATCGGGGCGCGGGATTGAGGCCAATCCAGAGAAAATTCACGCCATCCAAGAGATGACCGCCCCAAGGTCGATCAAGGAGGTTCAGTGCCTCACAGGAAGGATAGCGGCTCTTAATCGCTTTGTCGCGAGGTCGGCCGAACGATATTTGCCCTTCTGTCAAACCCTCAAGCAGCCGAAGAACTTCTGTTGGACCTCTGAATGCCAACAGGCATTCGAAGAATTAAAAGGCTACCTTAGCTCACCCCCGCTGCTGGCGAAGCCCGAACCTGGGGAGGAACTATTTTTGTACCTGGCAGTCTCTCCCACGGCCCTCGCAGCTGTCCTTGTCAAAGAAGAAATGAAAGTCCAGCGACCGGTCTACTACATTAGCCGCGCGTTGAGGGACGCCGAGATCAGGTATACTAAATTAGAAAAACTGACCTACGCCTTGTTGGTTGCAGCTCGAAGACTCCGACCTTACTTTCAAGGGCACACGGTGACGCTACTCACCGATCAACCGATCAAGGCGGTCTTGCACCGAGTTGATACCTCCGGAAGGATGGCAAAATGGGCGATCGAGCTCATGGAATTCGATATCAACTACAGACCTAGACCGTCAGTAAAGGCCCAAATATTGACAGATTTCATTGTAGAGTGCACCATCCCAGAGGAGGCCGAACCTGAGCAAAGCAAAGTTGACAGCCTGAAGTCTCAACCGAACTCCCCCAACGAAGAAGCCAGTCCCTCCGATTGCTTTTGGACCCTCTATGTGGACGGATCTTCCAACATGACAGGTGCGGGTGCAGGCCTGATCTTGGTCAGCCCGGAGGGAGTCGTCACGGAGTACGCTCTGCGTTTCGAGTTCTCCGCAACAAACAATGGAGCAGAATATGAGGCTCTGATTGCAGGATTAAGGATCGCCAAAGAGCTGGGAATAGGTCAACTCCGGGTGCACAGCGATTCCCAACTTGTGGTGGGACAAGTCAGCGGGAGTTATGAAGCGCGGGAAGACAGTATGGCCAGGTACCTTGAGAAAGTGAAGGAGCTTACCCCCGCCTTTAGCAGTTTCGACATCAGGCAGATTCCAAGGTCGGAGAATACCAGAGCCGATCTTCTCTCCAAGCTGGCGACATCAGCTCTGGCCGAATTGCCCAAAGGCATCCTCTTTGAAGTTCTAAAACATCCGAGTACAGAAGAACCACGGCCCGTAATGGAGATCGACCACGAGCACAGCTAGGTCGACCCGCTGATGACCTATCTTATAGATGGAGTTCTTCCCCGGGATGCGAAGGAGGCTCGGAAGCTCAGAAATCAAGCCTCCCGGTACATCCTTTATGAGGGCAAATTGTACAAAAGATCATACTCCTTGCCCCTCTTAAGGTGCCTCCGGCCCTCGGAAGCTGACTACGCTTTATGGGAAGTACACGAGGGAGCTTGCGGAAACCATTTGGGTGCCAGATCTTTATCCCACAAGCTACTCCGCCAAGGGTACTACTGGCCAACAATGCATCATGATTCGATTGAATATGTCAAAAAGTGTGATCGATGCCAGAGATACGCCAACATCCAGAGACAGCCCGCTACCGAGCTCACACCCTTGAGTGCCCCATGGCCTTTTGCACAATGGGGGATGGATATTCTTGGCCCCTTTCCCATGACGTCTGGGCAAAGGAAGTTCCTCCTTGTAGCGATCGACTACTTCACCAAATGGGTTGAAGCCGAGCCACTAGCAAAAATCACAGAAGTGAAAGTGCAGGATTTCGTCTGGAAATCGATCGTTTGTAGGTTCGGTTTGCCTAGAACCCTAATCACTGATAATGGACGGCAATTCGTGGGAGCCAGATTCGCCGAATTCTGTGAAGATCTAAACATCTCCCACAACTTCACATCGGTAGCCCATCCTCAGGCGAACGACGAAGCTGAGGTAACTAACAGAACCCTTTTGCAGGGGATTAAGACAAGGCTTGAAAAAGCAAAAGAAACTTGGACGGACGAGCTTTATCATGTGCTATGGGCGTATCGAACCACCCAGAGGTTACCTACGGGGGAGACTCCCTTTGCTTTAGCCTTTGGTACGGAAGCCGTCATCCCGATCGAGCTTAAACTCCCGTCGGCACGAGTCGTGACATTCGACAAACACCAAAATTCACAAAGTCTCAGAGCCAACCTCGACCTGCTGGAAGAAAGACGGGAGATCGCTCAGGTTCGGATGGCAGCCTACAGACAGAAAGTTGCTCGATATTACAACGCCCGAGTCAAGAACAAAGCATTTAAAGCAGGAGATCTAGTACTCCGACGAGCTGCTGTCTCGCAACCTCAGGGCCAGGGGAAACTTGTCCCAAACTGGGAGGGACCTTATGAGGTCAAAAAAGTAGTCTGGCTCGGAACTTATTATCTTAAGGAGATCGGAGGAGCCGACCTCCCGCGACCGTGGAGCTCAGAAAACTTACGGATGTACTACCAGTAACTTCGTTTTAATCAAAAAACGTATGCCCATATGTCTTGGGACAATTCAAGTAAACTGTATCAAAAACAAAAAGGCAACCTCATAAAGTCGAAGGCCCGGTTCTTTTAGACCGGATGGGGGGAGAGGCCTTACAATGCCCATATGTGCCCCCACAGCCCTGTTAGGGACAGGAGGAGAACCTCGCCCTAACTTGAGCAAAGTCGAAGGCCCGGTTCTTTTAGACCGGATGGGGGGAGAGGCCTTACAACGCCCATATGTGCCCCCACAGCCCTGTTAGGGACAGGAGGAGAACCTCGCCCTAACTTGAGCAAAGTCGAAGGCCCGGTTCTTTTAGACCGGATGGGGGGAGAGGCCCTACAACGCCCATATGCGCCTCCACAGTCCTGTTAGGGACAGGAGGAGAACCTCGCCCTAACTCGAGCAAAGTCGAAGGTCCGGTTCTTTTAGACTGGATGGGGGGAGAGGCCTTACAACGCCCATATGCGCCCCCACAGCCATGTCAAGAACAGGAGGAGAACCTCGTCCTGACACGAGCAAAGTCAAAAGCCCGATTCTTTTAGACCGGATGGGGGAAGAGGCCTTATAGCGCTCTAACGCGCCCTCGCAGCCCAGCCAGGAACAGAAGGAGAACCTCGCCCTGGCTCAAATAAAAGGGGAGGCCCGGACTCCTACGGGAGCCGGGTTCCGTCCACAACACCCAAGAAAACTTCACCCGAACTCCGACGGGAGCCGAGCTTCATTCTCAACAACTCTGACTGCAAGACAGACTGCGTCCGGACTCCTACGGGAGCCGGACTCCATCAATAATTTCGGCAGCAAGCAGACTCCGCCCGGACTCCCACGGGAGCCGGGCTCTATCCTCAACGACAACTGCTGGTAAGCCTTGTCCGGACTCCTACGGGATCCGGACTTCGCCTTTAATCTTGATTGCAGGAAGACTTCACCCTGACTCCTACGAGAGCCGGGCTTCGCCCACAACTCCAACTTCAAGAGGGATTCTCCATTCGGGCTCCCACGGGAGCCGAACCTAGCCTCGACTTCAACGGAGAAAAACTCCAAGCAAAAAAGGAAGGCAATGGATCGCAACAGCGATGATCGGAAAGCAAACAGCGCACGAGGGCAACGGGAGCTCGGATCCCCGAATTCAAGCCCCAAGAAGGACCCCGGGCCCAAATGGCCCCGAGCGAACCTGCAGCCATTAACGGAATAACAACTGGGTATCTTTGAACAGCGTAAAAGTCAAAAAGGAGCTCGGCAAATAACAACCCTACGCGAATAAAAGAGGTCATCGATGACCTTGGGACGACGTGAAAAAGAAAAGAAGAAAGAAGGAAGAAAGAGGAAAGGAAAATGAAGAAGTTCGACAGACAACTATTCAATGCAAGATGCAGACAAGGTAACCAAATCTTCTTTTCATTTAACAAGATATACGTTACAGGACCCGGTGGGTCAAGAAAAAGATATACATCATCGCAAGCCTCGCGGGCACGGCTTGGAAGGAGTATATCAAAGGCCGCTCCGAGCTGCAAACTCCTCTTCTCATCTCTGTCCTTCTCAACCGTGTTCTCCAGTGCGTGTAACGGACCTATCAGCTCTCGCCCCACCTCGCTTCGCTCCATCTCCGAATTCCCGACCCTAGGGGGAAAAGGGTGGGATAGATTTCCGGGGGCGGTAAGGGCAACGGCGGCAGTGACGAAGACCTGTTTCAAGAAGAATCGGAGTCACCTTGGATGCAGCGGTGATGCCAGAGATACGCTCCATCTCCAAATATTCCACGACAGCTGCCACCCAAAATGCTCCGGCAAGGTCGGCATGCGCTACTTCCACCGTCCCCGCAACAAGTTCCACTGCCCCACCGTCAACGCCGACCGCTTCTGGTCCCTCAGCCCCGACGGTATCAAGGATCCCGCCATAGCTTGCGACGACAGCTCTGCCCTCTTGACCGGTATCACCCCGCCTTGCTGCTCCGAAATTCTCGGGCAGAATAACTTCACCGGCTGCCCCCGTTATTAAACCCCTGTTGTTGAAGGAATTCTTCCTTGAGCCCCCTTTAAAGCGACGGAGATTCTCACCGGCCGCCGTTCTCCTCCTCTCCTTCCTCCAAGCCCTAAACATCCCTTCAAGAATGGCTTCCGGGGTAGAGGACATGGCGTGAAAACCCTCGGAGAAGAATTGGAGAGCTGAAGAAGGCAAGGACTGGTGCGAGGGGAGTAGCTGAGTAGCTAAGCTCTCGGGCAAAAGAAAGGCACCATCTTATCGGCAGAATGAAGCCACGAAGG